>NW_026111567.1:406480-416480 GCF_024679095.1 Eriocheir sinensis | reverse complement strand
ATAGTCCTGGACCCTCAGCAACGCCAGAGACAAAGTGCAAAATAGTATCGAAGTGACTCCCAATACTGTTCTACTAGTCTTATGACGTGGCAAATAAACAAATAATCTAAAGTATCAGAGTACGTACCTAATATATGAAGGACACAAGTGCGATCAGATTCCTCGACACAGTCACGCCAGAGAGACATCAAGAGAAAAATAGTATCACAGTGACTCCCAATACTGGTCAGGTGGTCTTACGTGGTGTCAAACAAAGTATCTAAAGTATCAAAGTAGGTAACTTATGAAGGAAGTAAATGCGAGATTCCTGGACACAGTCACGCTACAGAGACATCAAAAAGAAAATAGTAACAAAGTAACTCCTAATACTGTTCCTTTGGTCTTATGTAGTGTTAAACAAAGTATATAAAAGTACCTAATTTATGAAGGACACAAATGCGACAAGATTCCTTAACAGTCACGCTACACAGACATCAACTGGAAAATAGTATGAAAGTGACTCCTAATACTGGTCCGCAGGTCTTATGTAGTGTCATATAAACAAAGTAAATTATCAACGTACCCAATTTATGAAGGATACAAACGCGAGAAGATTCCTGGACACAGTCACATTAGTACAGAGACAAACATCTAAAGAGGCAAACAGACAGAGTTCATTGACCACAGTTTCCATAAAATATAAAATACGTATATGCTAAAAGCTTCACTAATTTTTTTTTTTTACATTAAAGGAATTTTTACAGTAAAGGAAGCAGCTCAAGGGCAACAAAAAGAAAGTGAAGAAGGAAAAGCCCGCTAATCGCTACTCCTATAAAAGAGAAAAGTAGAGTGGCCAAAAGAGAGGTCTATTTCATGTGAAGGTGCCTTGACACTCTCCTCTTGAAAGAGTTCAAGACGAATACATTTATAACACTCACAAAGTCATTAAAGTTGACCATACACGTGTAATCTGGTACGAAACACGGCACACAGAAATCGACGAAAACTGGCAAACAAAACGAAACAAAAACAAAACATAAATTAAGTCGAGCACAGTGACTCCTAATACTGGCCAGCGGGTTATGTAGTGTGAAGTAAACAAAGTATCATGCAAATAATTTATGAAGGACACAAATGCGAACAGATTCCTCCGACCCAGTCACGCAAGACAGACATCAGGAGTAAAATGGACGACTCGATCACCTGAAATAGACATCAGGAGTAAAATGGACGACACTCGATCACCTGAAATAGATATCAGGAGTAAAATAGACGATACTCTATCATCTGAAATAGACATCAGGAGTAAAACAGACGACACTCGATCACCTGAAATAGACATCAGGAGTAAAACAGACGACACTCGATCACCTGAAATAGACATCAGGAGTAAAACAGACGACACTCGATCACCTGAAATAGACATCAGGAGTAAAACAGACGACTCTCGATCACCTGAAATAGACATCAGGAGTAAAACAGACGACACTCGATCACCTGAAAAAGACATAAGGAGTAAATAGACGACTCTCGATCACCTGAAATAGACATCAGGAGTAAATAGACGACACTCGATCACCTGAAATCAATATGCATTCAGAACTGCCGCTGTAAATCATCACCAGCAGACCAAACTATTCTTATAAACTATTCTTATAATCCTCTTGTCCCTTAACGAACTAATGGACCGCTGCTGAACTTAGAAGGAAAAAATGTAAGCTGTCAAAACTATTAAATTTGCACTTGTGAAATTATTACATGAAGAACTACAATTTTGACTAGTTTTTCACGATTTTGACAAGTTTTCAACGATTTTGACTAGTTTTCCGATGTACTCTGTGTGAAGTAATATGTAGTTTGGTGTGTGTGTGTGTGTGTGTGTGTGTGTGTGTGTGTGTGTGTGTGTGTATTTTACATGAAAGAAAGCAGCTCTAGTGCAACAAAAAAATAAATAAAAAAACAAAAAAGCCTGCTAATCACGGCTCATATATAAAAAAAAAAAACTAGAAATGAGTGTGTTTGGGAGTGTGTGTGTGTATGAGTGTGTGTGTGTGTGTGTGTGTGTGTGTGTGTGTGTGTGTGTGTGTGTGTGTGTGTGTGTTTTCTTTCAAAAAAGGAGAAAGCTCAAGGGCACAAAATAAGGAAACAATAATAAAAAAGGCCCGCTACTCGCTGCTCCTAAAAAGAATCCAAAGAGGTGGCTGAAAGAAGGGCCAATTTCGGGAGGACTCACACTACTGCAGTCGTTCATTTCGTGGCACATTGCATATTAGTCCAAGTCTCGCCCAGGAAGCCCCAGCACCGGCAGCACCGACACCCCCAGCACGGGACGATACAGCCAGTCACGCAGCCCTCAAATATTTATCCGTCTGGCAGCATCGCATTCGTCCGGTAAAATTGGAGTTGCCAGGTACGTCATAACTGTCACCTCTGCTATATATTGTTATGCCGAACGTGTTACTTGGGTTCCGTGTCGCCGTCAGGAGACTCCGTGGGAGGGAGATATGTAAACACTTTGCACAGCTTCTGTAGTTTAATATTCTTCCTTAGTAGTACACTTCACTCTGACTCTTCACTTACCACTAGCTTACTAAGACTGGGACTGGACTCTCTCGCCCTCTCCTATATATATCCAGAACAGTACAGTCTAGAATATTACAGTATATTTCAGATCATACAAGAAAATGTAGCAAAATATATGCGAGTTGGCAACACTTCCCGCCTGGCGCCTGGCCGCGCCCGTGGGCGCGGACGGCCTGCCTGCTCTCCGCCCCTTTGCTCGTTTCTCCGGGAGCCGTCTAGAGGCCTATGGTCGCCGGGGGAAGCTTCCAGCACAACACTATCCCCCCCCCCCTAATTGTGATCGTCCCGATCACACACTTAACTATGTACAAACATAAGAGAATTAATCAAGAACATAATAATCGTCGTATCGCTGTGGACGCCTGCGTTGTCTCTGTCGTCTGTTCGTTGCCTCCTGCGCGTCTGTCTCCTGGTGCGCCTCGTCGTCGTCCGCTTCTTGGGGTGTCCCTGGAACATCTGCCGAAGCCGGAGGTTATCTCCTCGGCTGAAAGGGTCAGGAGGCCTACGTCGTCGTCGACCTCCTCTCGGTCCTGGACGTCCCTTGCGTTTTCGTCGGCTGCTGGGTGTCTGTAGTTGTTCCAGGTGTAGTTTCCCGGACCGTGGTACCTCCATAGGCGGTTGACGTGGACAACTTTCGGCTTGGTCTTTCCGTTCTCCGGATTCGGTAAGTCACGTCGGAGAGGCGTTCTAGCACAGTGTAAGGGCCTTCCCAGGGGCTCTGTAACTTCGGAGACTGTCCTTTCTTCCTCTGCGGGTTGTAAAGCCAGACTCGGTCTCCTTCCTTGAAGTCAACGTGGCTTGCCCTCATATTGTAACCGCGCTTCATGGCCTCCACGGAGAACTTCAAGGCACCTCGGACTTTATGGTGCACCTCTTCCAGCCGTTCCTCTAGTTGACGGGCAAAACTGAGGCGTCCCTTGAAGGCTTTCCCCAGGAGGCCTTCCTGTCAGTAGGTCCACCGGCAATCGCAGCTCACGTCCAAACATCAGCTTTGCCGGTGAATACCCTGTAGTCTCGTGGGCGGCAGACCTGTAGGCCATGAGAAGCGCAGGCAGCTTCTGATCCCATGAAGACTGATCATTGTTGCACTGCTTGGCCAACTCCTGGCCCAACGTCCAATTAAACCTCTCCACCATTCCATCTGACTGTGGGTGCAGAGGGTGGTCCGGTCTTCTTGATACCCAGAAGCTTGCAGCACTCAGCAAGGACTGTTGACTCAAAATTCCTTCCCTGGTCGGAATGGAGCTCGTTAGGCACACCGAAGCGACAGAAGAACTCCTCCACCAAAACCTTGGCGATGGTAGTGGCTTCCTGGTCAGGGATGGCGTATGCTTCCGGCCACTTGGTGAAGTAATCCATTGTGACGCAGATGTACCTATTTCCGTTCGTCGTCAGAGGCAAGGGTCCTGCTATATCCACTGCCACCCGTTCCATGGGGGCTCCAACCTGGTATAGTTGCAGTGGGGCACGGTGACGCTTCTTGGGGCCCTTCTTTGCACAGCACACCTCACACGCGTGACACCATTCTTCCACGTCCTTCCTCATGCCAACCCAGTAGAACCTTTGGCGCAGGCGACTCAGTGTCTTCTTTACCCCAAGGTGTCCGCTGGTGATGCTGTCGTGCATTTCTTTCAAGACGCCTTCCCGGGACTTCACAGGTAACACCGTGGACCAGTAGTGGTCAAGACCATCATGAGAGACCCAGCGTCGCTGCAACACCCCGTCGTCTATCCGAAGAGTGTCCCACTGAGTCCAGTAATTCTTGGTGGTAGGGCTTTCTCTCGAGATTACTTCCCATCCAGGTCGCGTTGACGACTGACTCAGCCACTCCATAATTGGTCTCAGATCTCGGTCCTCCCGCTGCAGTTTTCCCAAGTCTTCCCATGGCACCTCCGCCGTCTGTTCCACTGTAGTGCGGCGGCACATATTCTGGACGCTTTCCCTCTGGAGGCAATGTTGACACTCAGGTAGGCAGGGGCGCCGGCTCAAGCTGTCCGCGTTACCGTGTGTTAGCCCAGATCGGGGCACAATAGTGTAGTGATGCTGCTCTAGTTTACCTATCCAGCGAGCAAGCTGGCCCTCAGGGTTTTTCAGTGACTTCAGCCACCGCAATGCAGCGTGATCCGTGCGGATGGTGAAAGTTGCACCGTACAGGTAAGCATGGAAAAAGTCAAGGCTCTTGACTACTGCCAGGAGTTCTTTCCGGGTCACGCAATAGTTTTTCTCGGCTGGGGTGAGCTTCTTGCTGAAGTAGGCCACAACCCGTTCCATGTCGGCACATGCCTGGGACAGCACTCCACCAATCCCCTCATCACTGGCATCACAATCCAGTATAAAAGGCTTAGAGGGATCTGGGTAGGTGAGTACGGGCGAGCTGATGAGGGCCTCCTTGAGCTTCTCAAAGGCAACCTGAGTTTCCGCTGTCCACTCAAACTTGCGCCCCTTCTTCGTCAGGAGGTGCAGTGGTGCAGCAATCGTAGTGAAGCCTTTCACAAACCTGCGGTAGTATGAGCACAACCCGAGGAAGCTCCGCAGCTCCTTCACGTTGGTGGGTGTCGGCCAGTCCCTTACCGCAGCCACCTTCTCAGGATCAGTGCGTACTCCAGCCTCGCTCACGATGTGTCCCAAGTATTGGACCTCCTTTGGAATAGGCAGCATTTCTTCGGGCTGAGCTTAAGGTGTGCAGCTCTAAACCGGGCGAGAACCTCTGATAGTCTTTCCATCTCCTGCTCGAAGGTCTGGCCAAAGACAATCACGTCGTCGAGGTAGATGAGTGCCGTCTTCCAGTGAAGTCCCTCAAGCACCCTCTCCATCAGCCGCTCGAACGTGGCCGGCGCGTTGCACAGGCCAAAGGGCATGACCTTAAACTGCCACAGGCCTTGACCGTAGGAGAAGGCTGTTTTCTCTTTGTCCTGCTCCGCCATTTTGACTTGGTGATACCCAGACTTCATATCCAGTGTTGAAAACCACTTGGAGCCCACCAAAGCGTCGAGCGTGTCGTCGATCCGTGGGAGTGGGTATGAATCCTTGATGGTGAGATCGTTGAGGGCTCGGTAGTCCACGCAGCACCTGAGGGAACCGTCCTTTTTCCTGACGAGCACTACAGCAGACGCCCACGGGCTGCTGGACCGCTCGATTAACCCCTGTTGCCGGAGATCATCCATCACCTCATCCATCTCCTTGCGACGGGCTGGTGCCATCCTTCGAGGAGCTTGCTTCACTGGGCGGTGGCTACCTGTGTCGATGTGGTGCTCTACCAGGTCCGTACACCCCAAGTCCAGGTCTCCTGTGGAAAACACATCTGCATTCCTCACGAGAAGCTCCCTGAGCTGTTCCAATTGGGGCTCCTCTAGACACTTGGAGCTCCTGTCAAACAGGTCGCGCAGGTAGTCGGGCAGCTCCTCCTGGGGCTCCGTCAGGGTTCTCCTGCAGACACAGGTTCTTGGTTTCTGGTCGATCTCTTGGCACAACCCCACCATGGTCCCTTGTTTTATTTTCTTTGGGCTGAAGGAGACATTGGCCACGACGACAGGCACTTCCGCTGCAGTAGGGTCTGCCAAAGTACTGCCTACAATCACCCCGTTTTCTACCGGGCATCGACTTCCACTCTCTACCACACACAGACTAGCCGGGGGGGCACCCGTAATTTGACAGGGTAACAGCATCTCTGACCTCGGAGGAATAATGGTGGTGCGCTTGACTGTCACTGGCAGGCCCTCCTTGTGCACAGTCGTCAGTGGCACCCTCCTTCCTCCTACAGTCAGTTGCTTAGCGCGGAAGTCCAGCTCGCACCTGTGGGAGACAAGATAATCCATACCTAGGATGCAGGGGTCGTCCATGTCAGCAACGTACACAGAGAGGGACTCTTCCTTTCCTCCGAGCTCAAACTTCACGTCCACTGGGCCTCTGAGCTCTGCATAGTGTCCAGTGACTCCGCACAGTCGATGCGACGTCTTAGGAAGCCGACGATGACTCACCACGTCAGGTCGCACGAATGTGCGTTCCGAGCCTGTGTCGACGACCACAGGCCACAACACTCCGTCAACCTTGCCCTCCACTTGGCAGCTCGTCATGGTGGTTCTTCTGCACATTGATATCTTCGGGGCATGTACAGGACAGACTGGTCGTTGCCCCCGTGAACCAGTCCTTCTTAGTTTCCCGAGTGGTGGTCCCTCGTTGGGGGCACATTTTTCCGACACTCATTCTTCCAGTGCCCCTTTTCTCCACAGGTCCAGCACTTGGGTCCTTCCCTGGGCTTCTTCTTAGCGCCACCTTCATATTCCTTCTTCCTCTTATAGCATTCGTTCTCCTTGTGCCCAACCTTCTCGCAGTACCAACACGTTCCTTGGAACCTGTCTGTGTCGCTGACAGCACCCTTTCGTGCCCTAAAGCCAGAAGTCGAGTCGTCGCTGAAGCTCGACAAGCTAGACCTAACAAAGGACTCAAACTCCATGGCACGTGCCAGAGCTTCCTGCATTGATGTTGGTTTAGCTTGGTTCACTTGTATCTTCAGCTGAGGGCTGTCCAGGGCATCGATGAATTGATCACGCAGCAAAACCGTCAGCAGGTCAGGGGTGGCACCTGGGTATGCCTTGTGTGCCATGCTCTCAAGGTCCTGAGCGAGTTCCTGAAGAGACTCGCCGCGCCTCCTGTTGCGGGTTCTGAACCTAACCCTGAAGAGCTCGTTCTGGTGCTTGGTCCCATATCGTTGCTCCAGCGCCTGTGCCAGCCCGCTGTAGCTGCCCTTTGTCGCATTGTCGAGCTGAGCAAGGACCTCCAGCGCCGCCCCTTTCAGGCTAGTGGCCAGCTGTACCGCGCACTCTTGGTCATCCCATCCGTTCCGAGCTGCCAACAGCTCAAACTGAGCGCGGTAAGCCTCCCAGGAGACCTTGCCATCAAACTCCTGAGGCTTCTTTCTAACAGGCGAACCCAGCAGACCCATGGGGCTGGCGGAACTTCTTGCGGGGATAAACTCAGGCGAAACAGGGCTCAAACTACCCCGGACTTGCGTAGGAGGAGCATCTTGGGTACAACTAGCCCCTGCAGGCACTGGCTGTCCGTTTCCAGCCAAGCAGTCTTCAAGGGCCTTCACTCTGTCACTTACTTCTAATATTTCTTTGTGTGTCGTCTCCCGTACCACCTCCATCTCTTGTTGAAGATTTGTGTGTTCTTTCTCCACTTCTATCAGGCGTTGTCCCAAGTTCGTGGTCACATCAGTCATTTCTCTTCGCACTGACTCACTTCCATCTTGTACTGCTTTTAGCTGTAGCTGTAATCCTGTGAAGCGATCTTCTAGCTGTTCTTTGAGTTCTTGGAGTGTTCTTTCTTGTTGTTGCTGTGCTCTTTCTTGTTGTTCTTTGAGTTCTTGGAGTGTTCCTTCTTGTTGTTGCTGTGCTCTTTCTTGTTGTTCTTTGAGTTCTTGATGTGCTTTTTCTTGTTGTTCCTTGAGTTCTTGGAGTGTTCCTTCTTGTTGTTGCTGTGCTCTTTCTTGTTGTTCTTTGAGTTCTTGGTGTGCTTTTTCTTGTTGTTGCTGTGCTTTTTCTTGTTGTTCTTTGAGTTCTTGGAGTGCTCTTTCTTGTTTCTCCCCCTGTAGTCTCAAGGCTTCCAAAAGTTCAGTCAACATGTCGTCCCTCTGGGCAGCTTGGGAACGAGTCTCCATGGCGAAAAACAAATGCCTACACTCCTGACACCAGTGTTATGCCGAACGTGTTACTTGGGTTCCGTGTCGCCGTCAGGAGACTCCGTGGGAGGGAGATATGTAAACACTTTGCACAGCTTCTGTAGTTTAATATTCTTCCTTAGTAGTACACTTCACTCTGACTCTTCACTTACCACTAGCTTACTAAGACTGGGACTGGACTCTCTCTCGCCCTCTTCTCCTATATATATCCAGAACAGTACAGTCTAGAATATTACAGTATATTTCAGATCATACAAGAAAATGTAGCAAAAATATATGCGAGTTGGCAACACTTCCCGCCTGGCGCCTGGCCGCGCCCCGTGGGGCGCGGACGGCTCGCCTTGCTCTCCGCCCCTTTGCTCGTTTCTCCGGGAGCCTTCTAGAGGCCTATGGTCGCCGGGGGAAGCTTCCAGCACAACACTATATTGGACGTGACAGGCAACTCTCTCTCTCTCTCTCTCTCTCTCTCTCTCTCTCTCTCCTGATTACGGATTCACTACAAACACACATTTTAATACAACATTTCGGGCCCGGTGATAAATTTGAGTATGGTTGTAATGAATAGGATTATTGATATTATTATTATTTTTTTAATTAGTTGGTTGAGTGAAGTTCCTTTTTATTGTTAGTAGACTGAGGCTGACTGCTCTTGTGGTTGAAGGCTATTTAGCTATCCGTCTATCTATCTCTTTATTTATTTGTCTTTTATTTTGATTCACTGTTGAAAGGCATTTTATTACGACTTCTCTCGTGTCGAAATCCTTTTTTTATCTTTATTTATTTATTTCATTATCGTTTTTATTTGTTGTATGTACCAATTTTCATTTTTTTTTATATTTATTGTAGAAAGGCTTTGCATTTATTGTAGATTGAGGCACACTTTCTTTTGTGTTGAAAGGCTTTATGTTCATCCATTTATCTACTTATTTATCTTATTTTTTTACAGTTTTTTTATTTTCATTTATTTATTGGTGGAAGGATTTGCATTTTTAGCAGATCGAGGCACGCCCCTCTTGTGTTGATTATCTGATTTATCTTATTAATTATTTTTTATATTTTAATTATTGTTGATAGACTTTGTATTTCTAGCAGGTCGAGGCACACTTCCCTTGGGTTGAAAGGCTATAAAAGAGACGATGAGGATAACGCTTGAAATAACACAGAGTACGCGGAAGAAATCTGCCCAATACAAGACAACCTAACACACAAGACTAAGGACAAGTAGCACAGTCCATCACAGTGGCTCTGTAATCGCCCGAACCAAACTCTTCAGTCTTCCACACTCCACAACGGTTAGGTTTTCGACGCAACACCAGAAACACAAGAAATTTCCCGCACGGTTTCTTCAAATTTCTTAACCTAAACATGAACGCCAAACACTATACAAGGAATTTTTTAAGTCTTTGGTATTGGTTTGGAGGCTTGCCAACCCATCATGGTGAACTGTGAAAGTAGCCCTAAATCCATAATCAGCCTCATACACCATCAATACTTGTCCTCATCAACACAGGCGCCGAAGCAGTGCAATACTTCTTAGATAGACATTTGCGTACGAAGAAAGAGAGCTACTCAACACCCCAGGACAACCAGCGCAAGAATTTAATCCGTTTTCAAGAGGATTCGATACTACTCACTTTTGAAGACTTCCTTTGACCATCAGATGTAGGTTTACCTGGAAAGAAAGAATACAGTCATTAATGAAGAAGACTCAAAACTTTAAGTATGTCAAATTTAATCACGATAGCAACACTCCTCGAA
>NW_026111567.1:361480-403980 GCF_024679095.1 Eriocheir sinensis | reverse complement strand
CACAAGGTGACCCAATAGCCATGGCTATGTACGCCCTGGGCCTATCAGTCCTCAAAATGAAATCGCGTTCGCAGAAACACAGGTGAAACAGGTGGCTTATGCGGATGACCTCTCAGGTGCTGGTAAAATCTCAGACTTAAAGGGTGGTGGGACACTGTGAACACCGCCGGCCCTGAGATAGGATACATCCCTAACGCCACCAAGTCTGTCCTTATTGTCAAACCTGAACATTATGACCATGCCGCAGAAACTTTTAGAGAAGGTGGCGTCATTGTGACAAAAGACGGACAACGACACTTGACAGTGATCGGACAGAGGTATATAAGAAGGTACGTGGGAGACAAAGTAGCTGAATGGGTGAAGGAAATAGAAGCTTTGTCTGCCATTGCCAAGACTGAGCCACACGCTGCCTATTCAGCGTACACCACTCCAATCCAACATCGGTGGACGTTCCTGCGCACCAACCCCGGCATCAGTCCACTCCTCCGACCACTGGAAAATGCCGTCAAGAATGTATTCTTGCCGGCGCTGGTGAAATATCATGCTTTGGGGGGAGGAAGAGGGATATGCTAGCACTTCCCCAAGACTGGGTGGGATGGGGATCACCAACCCTGAAAGCTGGCAGATAAGGAGACAAAACTCCATCAGCCTTACCAGGTCACTCATCAACAGGATCATCGCTCCAGGAGGCAGAGGGCGAGATAGACCAAACAGAAATAAGAGATATTAAAGAAAAATCTCAGAAGAAAGGCAACAGGCCCAAAAAGACGAGCTGGACCTGTCTTACTACACCACCTGTCCACAGAAATGGGTAGAAAAATACACACAGCACAGGAGGCAGGCGCCTCTAACTAACTAACGTAACGTCCAATCAGAGCAAAGGGCTTCAGCCTCAACAAACAGAATTTGTCGACGCCATTGCTCTGAGATATGGCTAGCCGATTGAGGGACTGCCTGATCTCTGTGCATGTGGATCACCAAATGATGTCACCCACACATGTAAAAAGGAGGCTTCGTCTGTATTCGACACGATGAAGTGAGGGATCTGACAGCCAGCATGCTTGGGGAGGTATGCCAAGACGTCACTACCGAGAGCCGGCACTGCTTCCCTGGACGGCGAACACCTTCAGCAGGACAGCCAATACCTCACAGGAGGCACGGGTTGATGTAAGTGCCCGCGGATTCTGGGTGCGCGGACAGCGGGCGTTCATGGACATCCGCATGGACATTCCGCATGACCCGATGGCTGCCTGTCACCGTGAGCTGCGCCCTGCAAGCCGCCACCACAGGAACGAGCAGGAAGACAAGGGGCATACAAGTCCAACATGTGGCAAGATCAACAGCTTCACCCCTCGTCTTCACCACATCCGGCGGGATGGGTCCCAGGGCCCAATGCTTCTACACGCCTCGCGGAACTAATCTCAGAAAAGAAGCAACAGCCAAAGGCCACGTTGTCGCCTGGATGAGGTGTCGCCTCGTTCTCCCTGCTCCAGGTCGGCCATCCTATGTCTCAGGGGCACCAGACACTCTGGCCCAAAGCCACCACCATCTCCAATATGGACTATGAAGCCACAGTGGTGGAGAGTGACATTAGGGTGGGTCAGGAGTGACGAGTAGGGAAGGAAGGGGATCTGGACGTAATAGATGATGGTGATTTAGTGTCAGGTAGTATTAGTGATATGGTTGGATGCCACAGTCATTAGCGAACAGAGTTGGGGCTAATGACCTCCAAGCTATGGAGCCCTCCATGATTATGTGTCGGGAAAATAAACATGGGTGGAGGTATCATTTATGTTGTGTTGTGTAGTAGTAGTAGTAGCAGTAGTAGTAGTAGTAGTAGTAGTAGTAGTAGTAGTAGTAGCAGCGGAAGTCGTAACAGTAGCATCAGTCTTTCCCTTTTCCGTCCACTCACTCACAGTTGGAAGGTCATTTCGCGGCGTTATTTCGAGTGGCTGAGAGGCGAACAAAGAACTGCTGTGTGTGTGTGTGTGTGTGTGTGTGTGTGTGTGTGTGTGTGTGTGTGTGTGTGTGTGTGTGTGTGTGTGTGTGTGTGTGTGTCTCTCTCTCTCTCTCTCTCTCTCTCTCTCTCTCTCTCTCTCTCTCTCTCTCTCTCTCTCTCTCTCTCTCTCTCTCTCTCTCTCTCTCTCTCTCTCTCTCTCTCTCTCTCTCTCTCTCTCTCTCTCCGGGAAAATGACTAGGGCCTCACAGAACCGGCTATCGCTCCCCTACGCCACCTCGCCACCTGGGATCGTCAACCCGTATTACTGAGACCATTCTTCACTTTAACTTGTGCTCCCATTCTCTTCCTTTTACCGGATGAAATTGGTGTTTACAGGGTATACATATTTTTGGGTATTCTGAAGCAAGCAAATGCGATACTTGAAGAAATAAAATAAAAATAAGGACAGTATAATTATGATGTTAATGAAAAGAAGAAAAATGAGATACTTGAAGAAATGAACAAAAACACAATATAATAATAATGTTGATGGAAAGAAAAGAAAAAAATGAGATACCTGAAGAAATGAAGAAAAAATAAAGATAATGGAAAAGAAAAAGTGAGATACATGAAAAAAATGAAGAAAAAATAGACAGTATGATTATGATATCTATGGATGAATGTCTCTCTCTCTCTCTCTCTCTCTCTCTCTCTCTCTCTCTCTCTCTCTCTCTCTCTCTCTCTCTCTCTCTCTCTCTCTCTCTCTCTCTCTCTCTCTCTCTCTCTCTCTCTCTCTCTGTCCGTCTGTTTCACCTCACTTTCTCTCTCTGCCTCACTAATTCCCCACATCATTCTCATTTTCTCCTTTAATAATCGTGACTTTTAATTAATCTTGTCATTAATTGCTACCCAGCCTCAACCTCCTCAGTACCTTGATATTGTCAGAACATCCAACGTGTGTGTGTGTGTGTGTGTGTGTGTGTGTGTGTGTGTGTGTGTGTGTTTATGAGAGAGAGAGAGAGGAGAGAAGAGAAGGAGAGGAGGAGGGGAGGGGGAGGGAGGGTGTGTGTGTGTGTGTGTGTGTGTGTGTGTGTGTGTGTGTGTGTGTGTGTGTGTGTGTGTGTGTGTGTGTGTGTTTGCTTCTTAGTTAGTTAAATAGTCTGTTAGTAAGTGTGTGTGTGTGTGTGTGTGTGTGTGTGTGTGTGTGTGTGTGTGTGTGTGTGTGTGTTATCTGTGTGTCTGCTTCCCTGCCTGCCTGTCTGTATAAGTCTTGTAGTATTGTAAGTCTGCATCCCAAACAGACAAGTTGCATCCTGTAATTAAGCCAGGGTCTGCATCCACCCAACAATTAAGCCAGGTCAACATCCCACCAACACAATTAAACCAGGGTCAGCATCCCACCAGGCAATTAAGCCAGGGTCAACATCACCCAGCAATTAAGCCAGGGTCAACATCCACCAAGCAATTAAGCCAGGGTCCAGCATCCCACCCAAGCAATTAAGCCAGGGTCAGCATCCACCCAATTAAACCAGGGTCAGCATCAGGGTCTACGTACCAGGCAATTAAGCGGGGTCAGCATCCCACACCAGGCAATTAAGCCAAAGGTCAGCATCCACCAGGCAGTTAATAGTCAGCATCCCACCCCAGAACAAGCCAGGGTCATCGCATCCCCACCAGGCGGATTAATAGCCAAGGTCAGCATCCTGCCAGGCAGTTAAGCCAGGGTCAGCATCCCACCCAGGCAGTTAAGCCAGGGTCAACATCCCACCAGGCAGGTTCAAGCCAGGGTCAGCATCCCACCAAGGAAGTTAAGCCAGGGTCCAACATCTCACCACCAGAGCAGTTAAGCCAAGGTCAGCATCCCACCAAGGCAGCTAAGCCAGGGTCAGCATCCCACCCAGCAGTTAAAGCCGGGTCAGCATCCACCAGGCAGTTAAGCCGGTCAGCATCCACCCAGGCAGTTAAGCCAAGGTCAGCATGTCCACCAGGCAGTTAGAAGCCAAGGTCAGCACATACGCACCCAGACAGTTAAAGCCAGGGTCAGCATCACCAGGCAGTTAAGCCAGGTCAGCGCCCAGACAGTTTAAGCCCAGCATCCGCAGTTAAGCCAGCGTCAACATCCCACCCAGGCAGTTAAGCCAGGGTCCAGCATCACCCAGACGTTAAGCCAGGTCAGCATCCCACCAGGCAGTTAAGCCAAAGGTCCAGCATCCCGCAGGCAGTTAAACCAAGGATTCCAGCATCCACAGGCAGTTAAGCCAAGGTCAGCATCCCACCCAGGCAGTTAAGCCAAGGTCAGCATCCCACCAGGCGGTTAAGCCGGTAAGCATCCCACCCAGGCAGTTAAGCCAGGTCAGCATCCACCAGGCAGCTAAGCCAGGTCAGCATCCACCAGGCAGTTAAGCCAAGGGTCAGCATCCCGCAGGAAGTTAAGCCAGGGTCGGCATCCCACCAGGCAGTTAAGCCGGGGTCAGCATCCACCAGGCAGTTAAGCCAGTCAGCATCCACACAGGCAGTTGAAAGCGGGTCAGCATCCACCAGGCCGGTTAAATAAGGTCAGCATCCACCGACAATTAAGCCGGTCAGCATCACCCAGGCAGTTAAGCCGAGGTCAGCATCCCCGCAACGGTTAAGCCAGGTCAGCATCCCGCAGGCAGTTAAGCCAGGGTCAGCATCACCAGACAGTTAAGCCAGGTCAGCATCCCACCAGGCAATTAAGCCAGGGGTCCAGCATCCCCAACAGTTAAGCCAGGTCAGCATCCACCAGGCAATTAAGCCAGGGTCAGCATCCACCGGCAATTAAGCCAGGTCAGCATCCCACCCAGGCAGTTAAGCCAGGGTCAGCATCCACCAGGCAATTATTGAGGGTCAGCATCACAGGCAGTTAAGCCGGTCAGCATCCCACCAGGCAGTTAAGCCAGGTCAGCATCCCACCCAGGCAGTTAAGCCAGGGTCAGCATCACCCAGGCAGTTAAGCCAGATTCAGCATCCCACCCAGGCAGTTAAGCCAGGGTCAGCATCCACCCAGGCAGTTAAGCCAGGTCAGCATCCCACCCAGGCAGTTAAGCCAGGGTCATCATCCCACCCAGGCAGTTAAGCCAGGGTCAGCATCCCACCAGGCAGTTAAGCCAGGGTCAGCATCCCCACCAGGCAGTTAAGCCGGTCAGCATCCACCAGGCAATTAAGCCAGGGTCAGCATCCACCAGGCAGTTAAGCCGGTCAGCATCACCAGGCAATTAAGCCAGGGTCAGCATCCACCCAGGCAGTTAAGCCAGGGTCAGCATCCACCAGGCAATTAAGCCAGGGTCAGCATCCCACCCAGGCAGTTAAGCCAGGTCAGCATCACCCAGGCAGTTAAGCCAGGTCAGCATCCACCAGGCAGTTAAGCCGGGTCAGCATCCACCCAGGCAGTTAAGCCGGGTCAGCATCCACCAGGCAGTTAAGCCAAGGTCAGCATCCCACCCAGGCAGTTAAGCCGGGGTCAGCATCCACCAGGCAGTTAAGCCAGGTCAGCATCACCCAGGCAGTTAAGCCAGGTCAGCATCCCACCAGGCAGTTAAGCCAGGGTCAGCATCCCACCAGGCAGTTAAGCCAGGGTCAGCATCCCACCAGGCAGTTAAGCCGGGTCAGCATCCCCGCAGGCAGTTAAGCCAGGGTCAGCATCCCACCCAGGCAGTTAAGCCAAGGTCAGCATCCACCCAGGCAGTTAAGCCAGGGTCAGCATCCCACCAGGCAGTTAAGCCAAGGTCAGCATCACCCAGGCGGTTAAGCCAGGGTCGGCATCTCACCCAGGCAGTTAAGATAGGTCAGCATCCCACCAGGCAGTTAAGCCAGGGTCAGCATCCCACCAGGCAGTTAAGCAGGGTCAGCATCCACCAGGCAGTTAAGCCGGGTCAGCATCCACCCAGGCAGTTAAGCCAGGGTCAGCATCCACCCAGGCAGTTAAGCCAGGTCAGCATCCCACCAGGCAGTTAAGCCAGGTCAGCATCCACCCAGGCAGTTAAGCCAGGGTCAGCATCCCACCAGGCAGTTAAGCCGGGTCAGCATCCACCCAGGCAGTTAAGCCAGGTCAGCATCCACCAGGCAGTTAAGCCAGGATCAGCATCCCACCCGGGCAGTTAAGCAGGGGTCAGCATCCACCAGGCAGTTAAGCCGGGGTCAGCATCCCACCAGGCAGTTAAGCCAGGTCAGCATCCACCAGGCAGTTAAGCCAGGTCAGCATCACCCAGGCAGTTAAGCCAGGTCAGCATCCCACCAGGCAGTTAAGCCAAGGTCAGCATCCCACCCAGGCAGTTAAGCCAGGTCAGCATCCACCCAGGCAGTTAAGCCGGGTCAGCATCACCCAGGCAGTTAAGCCAAGGTCAGCATCACCCAGGCAGTTAAGCCAGGGTCAGCATCCACCAGGCAGTTAAGCCAAGGTCAGCATCCCACCAGGCAGTTAAGCCAGGGTCAGCATCCACCAGGCAGTTAAGCCAAAGGTCAGCATCCCACAGACAATTAAGCCAGGTCAGCATCCCACCAGGCAGTTAAGCCAAGGTCAGCATCCCACCAGGCAGTTAAGCCAAGGTCAGCATCCCACCCAGGCAGTTAAGCCAGGTCAGCATCCACCCAGGCAGTTAAGCCAAGGTCAGCATCCCACCCGACAATGAAGCCAGGTCAGCATCCCACCAGGCAGTTAAGCTAAGGTCAGCATCCCACCCAGGCAGTTAAGCCAAGGTCAGCATCCCAGGCAGTTAAGCCAAGGTCAGCATCCAGACAATGACCAAAGTCAGCATCCACACCAGGCAGTTAAGCCAGGGTGTAGCTACATGGAATCCGGGCCACTAAGCCAGGGTCTTCATCCCTTCCCATTACATTTTATTTTGATACCCTTCCGTTGTTGTGGTCTTCCCTTCTCCCAAACAAACACACACACACACACACACACACACACACACACAACATTTACACAGTCCTATTGTTTGTGCAGTTGGCAACGTTTTCTGCATTTTACAAGATTTTCTTCAAGCGCCGGACGACTGTTGTGAGTGGAATCAATCCTCCTTTTTCAACGTTAAACTTAAATCCTTATTTAAATTAAAGTTAAACTGAACTGAAACTTAACCAAGTTGTAAAACCTTGCACACATTTTTTGGTCATATCTTTTTGTTTGTTTTTGCAGTTTTTTAATTTTTTTTTTATTTTTTACTTGTTTTACTTTTCTTTTTCAAGGCCATAGCGCTGCCGGGCAGGGCAGGTGAGTGCTTAGTGCATCGTTTTGGCACTCTTCGCTTCTGGCAACTGCTCCTCCTTCTCGCTCGCTTCACCCTCAGTAGAATAGGCCTAACAAACTGCTCAAGCCGCCAGCCGGTCTCTTTATACATCCTTTCCTCCGTTGCTTGATCCTCTCGGCATCCCGCCTCACACCGTCTCTTGGGCCGCGAGAAACTGCGCCCTGACCTCCATATGTTCTCCCCCGGCCTCTCTCCCAGCCAGCTGGCTCGCAGTTCAGATACTGCTCCCACTTCTCCTCTTCCGTCTCGTTTGGCTTCCTTTCTGTCCTCCGCTCTCTCCCTCGCCCGTCTCTTTTCTCCTCCTCCTCTTGCTCTCGCAGCAGGCAGTTCCAGTGTTCAACAAACCTCTTCAACTCCTCCTGCTGAAGGATCCGTTCCTGTTCCCGCCTCTCCCTCTCCTGCTCATACAGCATCTGTCTGCCTCCCTCTGCTCCATCCTCTCCTCCTCCTCCTCCTCCAGCCAGCGCTCCTCCTCCTCCTCCTCTCCTTGCGGCGATGTCTCCAGTACTTCCGATCAGCTCGCCCTTTTCCCGCTCAAATTCTGTCTCCACTCCCCTTGGGGCCTTCTTGGCTCCTTCTTTTGCTTCTTTTTCTCTCTCGGCAGGGCCTCGCTCTGACCCCCTTCCTTTCCAGAAACACTTGGTGCATCCAGGCCTCCGCAGCCCCTTTCTTCGACGACTTCTTCTCTTTCCGGGGCCTCCTGCCGCCCTCAGCCCGCTGAGCTTTCCTCCTGAAGCACTTGGGCACCCAGGCTTCCTGCCCCCTTCTTCCGCGGCAGGCCCTCTCCTCCCGCTCCTTCAGCACCCTGAAGGCAGACTGTAGTGCCTGGAACTGCTTGGTGGCAGCCTTAATATTGTCCAGGTTTTTGTCAGGGGTGAAGCCGCAGGGCCGCCTTGTGGTAGGCCTTCTTCACCTCGGCGAAGGGCGCGTCCTCAGCCACGCCAAGGAAGCGGTAGATGCTGCGTTGGGGCAGGCCATCAGGGCTCTCGTGCTATCATAAGGGCGCCGATTCAACGTCACCTCGGTTTGGCATTGGCGGATTTAGGTAGCCTGGGTTGACATTGCACCCCCAGTCTAGAGCTGGTGGCACCCAAGACCTGGGTGGCACCTGCTGCTGAACTCTGACGACTTCGCGCCTCCTCCCCTGTTTCCTGACATTGTCGCTTGATATTAAGAAAACTGCGGCCGCCATCGTCTCCCGCGAAACCTCAGCATCATATTGCCGCGAATCTGCAACAGTAATGTGAACATGGGATGCATAATATCTTCTCGCGCATGTTATCGAGATCCATGAAAGGACATGTTTTCTTCCCTCTAAAGCGGCGTCCACACAATGCGTGACTTGTTACAATTCCCCTGCCATGCCTCTGCTTCCCTTCCCTTCCCCTGGAACCCCCCATCCCTTCCACTTCCGCTCCCTGTCATCCCTTTGCTCCCCTTCCCTGCCACCCACACCTTACCCCTTCCTACAGTATTGTAATTATTGAGTAATTGGTAATGTAAATTGAAATTTTTTTTTACATTTTTATCATTTTTGTGTAATTAAAATGCAATTATAGTAAGTAATTGTAATTATAATTAATTATTAATTAAAAGGCTAATGTAATTTAATTATTAATTAATTAATGAATGGAAGTATGGAAGTGGTTCTCATAGGGAGTGATGGGTTGCCTGAATTTAAATTTGCAGTGACAACAATCAGGAGAGGCAGCCGCTCCGCACCAAGCAGTAGCGTGCGTGACGTGCGTGCCGTTCCTCTGTGTCCCTTCCCCTCGCCACCCCGTCTCTGCCTTCCTTCCCCTTGCCATTCCTTTGCCCCTGCCACGCCCTCCCTGGATTCCTTCCTTCCCCTTTCCATTCCTCTGTTTTCCTTCCCCTGCCGCACCCTTCCCTGTCATCCTTCCGCCCCCCTGCCATTCCTCTGCTTCCATTCTTTAACCCTACCTCACCAACCCTGTCTCACTTCCTCCCCCTGCCATTCTCCGGCTTCCATTATTTAACCCTACCTCACCAACCCGGTCTCACTTCCTCCCCCTGCCATTCCTCTGCTTTGCTTTCCCTGCCGCGCCCTCCCTGCCTTCCTTCCTCCCCTTGACGTTATTAGAACTTAATTTATCTGATTAAATTTGAAAATGTCTAATGTCTGGGCAAAGAAGGGAGAGAGGGAGAGGGCGAGGGGAGTGTGAGGAGGAGGTCAGAGGAATGCAGACTAACAACTCTGCCTTACCTGACCTGACCTAGCAACCTAATCTATCTTAGCGACAGGGCAAGGGCGAGAGAGAGGGAGAGGGTGAGAGGACGACACTAACCTAACTTTGCCAAGCCTTACCTAACCTAGCAACCTAATTTATCTTGGCGAGAGGGCAGAGGAGAGAGGGAGAGGGCGGGGAGGGAGACGAGGAGGGGGAGACAGGGGAGGAGGCAATGGGTGTGACAGGAGGCTAGAGAAATGCACAAAGACCTAACCTAACCTAATCTATCTTAACGAGAGGGCAAGGGCGAGAGAGGGAGAGGGTAAGGGTGTAGAGGACGCCTTCAACCTAACCTAACCTAGCTTATCCTGGCCTTGCCTTAACCACATCTAACCTTACCTAACTTTCCTAACCTAACCTAACCTAGTTTATCCTTGCCACTTAAACACATTTAACCTTACCTAGCTTCCCTATCCTAACCCTAACCTAGCTTATCCTAGCCTTACTTAACCACATCTAACCTTACCTAGCTTTCCTAACCTTACCTAACCTCACCTAGCACCAGGCCTTCCCTAACCTAACCTAACATTGCCGAGCCTTACCTAAGCTAACCTATCTTAACCTAGCTTTACCTTACCTAAACTACCTTAACCTATCCTCCTTAACCTAACATAATCTAATATATTCCAGAGAGAGAGAGGGCGGTAAGCAGAACAGGTTCAGGGAGGCGGTGGCTGAACGGATAGAGACGGCCCCGCGTTCAGGAGGACGCAGTTCAATCCGACCGGTGCCACCAAGCTGGGATTTTCAGCCGCCGCCGAGTGGCTTAAACTACCCACATGCTGTCCAGAAGACCACCTATCAGCCCGGACTCTAGATTCTAGGATTAAGATGAGTTCAGGGAGGGCAGCATGAGCCAATGCAAGATGGCGCCACTATAAACACTCGCCAGCGCCAGGACAGGCTGGGCCGACCATCAGGACCCACCGGAAAGCCTTGGACCGACCATCAGGATCCACAGGGAAGAGGCCTACCGGCGCAATAGGCCAAGACGTAAAAAAAAAGGTTTAAAATAGTCAGTGACGTGAGGCTGCCGGAGACCGTCTTGCTCCACCTGCACGGTGTCTCTGCCTGCCTGCCTGGCTGCCTCCCCCCGCTGCCTCCCCGCTGCCCCCCCACCACCCACCTCCCACCCTCTGCCCCCTCCACTACCCATCCACCCATTAACACCCACCCACAACTCTGACTTTCCACCTTCCCTTCCATTCCCTTCCTTCCTTAACTCTGATTAATCCTTCTCCTTATTTTCCATTCTACGTCCTCCTCCTCCTCCTTATCAGACTCCTCCACATTTCTTCATTTCCTTCTCTTTCTTCTCCTGCACCTTCTTCTCCTTCTCCCTCTCTTCCTTCTCTCCTGCTTCTCTTCTCCCAAACCTTTTATTTAACCTTCCTTTCTTCTTCCTTCTCTTCTTTTCTTCTTCTGCTTCTTCTTTTTCTTCTTCTTCCTTTTCTTCTTCTTTTCTTTTTAATTCTTCTTTTTTCTTCTTCTTCTTCTATATCGTTTTCAGTTCCCGATGCCAGTCCTTTCTCTTCCTCACTCCTCAACACCCACTAACCCCGCCACCACCCATCTACCACCCTATCTACCACCCACTTACCGACCCAAACTACCCTCCTCTCCCTCTCTTCTTCGTGATGCCGTTTCTTCTCCTCCCTTCGCTTGGCTCTTATTCCTCCCTCCTTCCTCTCCTTACCTACCCACCAACAACCCCACCAACCCCCTACCTACCCTCTACGCGCCCACTCGTCTCCGTGATGCCATTTCTCCGCCTTCCTTTCTCTTAGCTCTGATTACTCCTTCCTTTCCTCGCTCCCTTACCCACCCACCTCCTCACCCACCCGCCCACCAGACTCCGTGATGCTCTTTCCTCACCTTTTCCTTCCTTCTTTTCCCTACTGTAATTCCTCCTCCTCCTCCTCCTCCTCCTCCTCCTTTATCCACTTGTCCTCTTCATCCTATCCCATTTTCTTTTCTTCATTTCCATCAGTTTTTATATTTTTACTTTCATCACATCTTGTTCTCTCCACTTTCCTCTCCTTTTCTTAAACTCACATTCCCCTTTCCCTTTCAGTCATTTTCCTCCTCATTCAATTTCCTTTTCTACATTTTCTACCCGCCTGATAATTCTACTTTTATCATATTTTTTCTCTCATTTTTTATATTCCCTTCCCTTTCCTTCCCTAAGTTCTAATTCCTCCTCCTTCCCTTCCTCACCCATCTCTCCTCTTTTCCAGCATACCTTCCCTTTCTCAACAATATCCCGTACATTTCCTACCCTCTTTGGCATTCATTCTCCACCCTTCCCTAATCTGTAATTCCTCCTTCCCTTCACCCAAGTCCTCTTCCCTACATGTCCTATCTCTCCCTCATCCATCGCCTTTTCTGCATTTCCTAACCTCTCCGTAATGTCACTCTAAGCCAATTTACTTTAACAGGTCATTCATTCTTAACCTCCGTTCCTTATGTAACCTCTAACTCATTCCTTCCCCTTCCCATCCCCATAATCCTCATCCATTTTCTTTTCTATAATTCCTAATCTCTCCATAATATTACTCTCATCCCATTTTTTTAACAGGTCATTCATCCTTAACCTTCCTTCCTAATGTAAACTCTAACTCATTCTTCCCCTTCCCATCCCCGTCATCCTCATCCATTTCCTTTCTATATTTACTACACTTCTTGATAATTTTACTCTCATCACATTTTTCAACAGGAGGTCATTCATTCTTAACCTCCTTCCCTTATGTAACCTCTAACTCATTCTTTTCCTTCACATCACCTTTATCCTCATCCATTTCCTTCTTTACATTTACTCACCTCTTGATAATTTTAGTCTCAGCACATTTCTTTTAACAGGAAAAAGAGGGAGAGAGAGCAGGAAGGTTGAGGATGTGAGGGGGACGATTCTATACCTAACCTAACACCTATCCTAACCTAACCTACCTTAACCTAATCTAGCAAGCAGGCAGGCAGGCCAACCTAACCTTACCTAACCTTACCTAACACCTTACCTAACAACTCCTTTCCTTATATAACCTCTGACTCGGTCTTCCCCTTCTCATCCTTCTCTCCTCTACCCACACATCCACCCTCACCCTCATCCTTTCCCTCTTCTCCATTCACTCCCCTCTGCTCTACGGTTTTGGTCCCGGGTTTTTATTTTCCTCACAGGCAAGCTATTTAGTCTCCCCAGCTTCTCTTTACTAAGTCTCTGATTCCTCCTTCCCCTTCCCTCCTCAGCCCCACTTCTCCCTTCTCAGTGTATCCGTTTTCAGTGTATTCCTCTTCTATATTTACTTTCCTCTGTTCTATTTATATATCTACATTTTATCAGCATTTTTTTCAATCTCAAACTCACTCACTCTCAGATTCTTTCAGCTCTCACAACTATTTCCAAAGGCTACAAAGGAGATTAGTCGGGTTCTCATGAGTGTTTCTTCACGTTCATGGTCCAGAAGCCTTGGCAAACTCTCACTAGGCTCATAAAACTACCCATGGAAATACTACTAACGTGACCTCTACCAAAGTGTTATCTAATGTGTGAATCGTGAAATGTTTGAGACTATTGGCTTTTTTTTCAATCTCATGGTACAGTAGCCTTGTCAAACTATCACCAGGCTCATAATACTACCCATGGAAATACTACTAACACAACCTCCACGAAAGCCTTGCCAAATGTGAGTGTGTAAGCCCCGAAATGTTTGAGAAGACAGGCATTTTTCCCCCATACATGGTGCGGAAGCCTTGTTAACTCCCTAAAACTACTAACACAACTCCCACGAAAGCCTTACCATGTGTGTGGATATGTCAGCCTCGAAATACTTGAGTCACTCCTTTGCCTTATCTCCGTTTCGCTTCGGCACTACACAGCAGGCACCCGCATTTGGCAACTCCTCCCTTGGGTCCTCTACTGCCCTCATCGCTCACGCCTCTTTCCTCTTTTCTGCTCTCTTCTATCTCTCCTCCTTACTGCCTCTTTGCTCACCCTCCGTCCTGTCTCCAATGGTCAGTCCCAGCTCTTGTTCCTTCACCTCCAGCCTGCCTTCCTTCCCTCGCTGCACTTTCCTCTTTTTCCGGCCTCCTCTGTCTCTCCGTCCTACCGCCTCCCACACTTTATTCCGCCACCTCTCTGCTCACCCTCCGTCCTGTCTTCAATGGTCAGTCCCAGCTCTTGTTCCTTCACCTCCATCTCCCCTTCCTTTCCTCGAACCGCCAATCCTTTCGTCTGAACTCTTCTGATCTCTTTACATCCAACCCTCGCCTCAGTTTCCTCTCCTCCTTCCCTCCTCTGTGCTTTCACCGGTGTCTCAGAATAGAAGAACATCGCCTAACAGAAGTGTGGCCGTGTGACATATGATAATAGACGCCTACTGAAGGGTACAAAGCTTTAGAAGGAGATTCGTAATTCATGGAGGAGGCGGTGGTTGTTAGCGTCATCTGTCATTTTTTCTACACGTCGCTTACAATTCTTCTTTATTTCTTACCCCATAACACTTTAGGAGACGAGGAAAGGCAGTGACGAGGGTGGAGGCTTCCTGGCAAACAACTAACCAAATCAACGACCTCCACTGTATCCTTTAATATATGGTGTTTACGGTTTACCTTCATTTCTTGCCCATAACGCTGGGTGACAACGAAAGAGCAAAGGCGAGAGTGAAGGCTTCTAACAAACGACTAACCAATCAAAGTGTTTCATCTCGCGGGCACAGCGGCTCCGTCTATCTCCCATGACGAATGACCCGCCTGCCGATCGGTCACCAGGTCGCTGCCCTGCACTAACACGACCATTTCCAGCAGCAGCGGCAGCGGCGGCCTAAAGGAGAGCGACAGGTGTTTGGTTGGTATTTTCAGACGCTTCCACCTCACGCTCCTCTCACGTCAACTGTTTACAAGGACCCAAAAGGAGATTAACAGGATCTGCATGAGAGTATTTTTACGTTCATGGCACAGTGGAAGAATTGGACTACCACCAGGGTCATAAACGTACCTCTAGATATGTCCCAAACACCTCCGAAAGTCTTGTCAAATGTGTGTGTGCTTTGGGATCGAAAAGCAAATTTGACCCTCAGACGCTTCCACCTAACAGCAACTGTTTACAAAGGCCCAAGGAGATTAGTCAGGTTTTCATGAGTGTTCTTTAACGTTCATGGTAAAGAAGAAGGATCAAACTACTACCGAGGTCATAAACGTACTTCTAGGAACGCCCCAAACTCCTACGAAAGCCTTGTCAAATGGGTGCGTGCTTGGGGGCCGAAATATTTAAGAGTAAGGCCCAGTGACCCGAGTTTCTGCGCAGCGCTCCGGTACTTTCAGTTGCTGGGTGATGCAGGGCGGTCCTTTTTTATTGGTGTTCCGTGAGGGGCCGCTCGCTACCCCGCCTCTCCTCTCCTCTCCCTGCAGGCGTTGTCCTTTAATCTCTCTCTCTCTCTCTCTCTCTCTCTCTCTCTCTCTCTCTCTCTCTCTCTCTCTCTCTCTCTCTCTCTCTCTCTCTCTCTCTCTCTCTCTCTCTCTCTCTCTCTCTCTCTCTCTCTCTCTCTCCATTTATCGTAGGAGAGAAAGCACAGGAAAAGATAGGCAAAATGTATTACAGGGTTGGTGATTTTTTTTAAATTTAAAAAAAATATATAAAAAATCTGATTTTTTTATTTAAATCATTTTTTTATTTAAATCAGATTTTTTATTTATTTTTTTATTAATCAGCATAAAAAATATTTGGAAAACTATATATATATATATATATATATATATATATATATATATATATATATATATATATATATATATATATATATATATATATATATATATATATATATATATATATATATATATATATATATATATATATATATATATATATATATATATATATATATATATATATATATATATATATATATATATATATATATATATATATATATATATATATATATATATATATATATATATATATATATATATATATATATATATATATATATATATATATATATATATATATATATATATATATATATATATATATATATATATATATATATATATATATCTATATATATATATATATATATATATATATATATATATATATATATATATATATATATTAATACATTAGTTTAAAACACATTTGGAGTGTTTTTTGACATGTTGCATCATCTCTCACTTGGTCACAACGTGTTTGAACCTGTCAAGCAGCCCAGTAGTCACTGACCAGGATTGCATCATCTCTCTCAGGTTCTGTCCTGTTCCTCTTACATCATGTTAGGACATAGCCGGACTTGTGCCACTGTGTAGTAGTTTGACTGTTTGGGTGTTACAGGCCAGCCACTCATTCCTGAGCTAACAGCAAGACCGTAGAGATGTCACTGACCACAAGGATTAATGTGTCTGGCAGGAAGAGTGATCCAGTGTGGGAACATTTTAACAGAATTCCTTCAGAGTCTGGGAAAGCAAGGAGAGCTATATGCAAACAGTGTAAACTGGAGTTACAAGGAATAGTAGCAAGACTGAAAAGAACCAAATTTATTGTCATAAGAATTTAAATCCTTATTTTTTTAAGATTTTGATTTCGATTTCAAAGAATTTTTATGAACTACTTTCAAAGAAGTGTATCATCACTTTTCAAAGACTGCTTTTATAGTATAAATTCAATTTTCTTTTGTTTTAAATACAGGCCGTAATAATTTTCTTTTTTAAATTCATTACTTCAGGAAATAAATACAGTTCATTACAAGTAAACCTCTTTGATATCCTTTTTTTAATAGCATGTGGATTTTTTTGTTATACTGTTTTGTAAAAGGAATTGCTTTAATATTCTACTCCTCAGAAATAAGTACAGTTCATTATAAGTAAAACCCTTTGATTTCATTTTTTAATGGAATGTGGAAATTTTTGTTGTATTGTAAAAGGAAGCTTTTAGTGTTCTGGGGTGGGTTTCATCAAAGTTCCCAAGTCCTTGGAAGTGTGCTCAAGGAGTCCCAAGCGTGTGAGAAACCTTGGGCATGTTTCACGAAAGCTCCCAAGCCTTGGAACTCTGCCTATCTCGCTCGCCGCCTTGGGAGGCCGTGCGGGGTCTCCCAAGCGCTCCCAAGGAAGGTTCCAAGGGTCAGACTGTAAACATGGCAGCCCGTGAACAACAACGCCAGCACCGACCAAGGAATTTTCGCCCGAGAAGGGACATCTTTAACGAGTACGATGACACCGAGTTCAAGAAGAGGTACAGGGTGGATCGTGCTGGCCTGTTGTTCATCACTGACCTGGTGCAACGCGTGATTGGCAACAGGACTGAGAGGAGCCGTGCGGTCACAGCGGAGCTGAAAGTGGCGTTGACTCTGCGATACCTCGCCACCGGGAAAATGCAGCAGTGCAACGCTGATGACTTTGGAGTTTCCCGGGCCACAGTCAGCAGAATCATCACCCAGACCGTGGATGCTCTCGTGACACAAGAGAATATGAGGCGGTTCATGGGCTTCCCTTTAAACCGGGGGGAGCAGCAGAGAATGAAGGCGGAGTTTGCCGAAATTGCTGGTTTTCCCGGTGTGGTGGGTGCTGTTGATGGCACCCACGTAAGAATAGTGGCCCCACATGAGCACGAAGAAGTGTACGTCAACCGCAAGAACTACCACAGCATCAATGTGCAAGTGTTATTTGATGCACAGTACAAGCTGCGGGACATGGTGGCGAGGTGGCCAGGGTCTACTCACGACTCACGGATTCTAAGAGAGAGTGGTCTCTGGGATATCTTTGAGCAAAATCTAGCTGGTCCTGGGTGTTACATTCTCGGGGACAGTGGCTATCCCTCAAAGCGATGGCTGCTTACACCATACCCACGGCCACAAGAAGGGCACCAAGCAGCTTACAACAGGTATGTAAATCTGAAAATCAAGTTTTAGGCCACAGTACCAGTAACTACAATAAAGCACATTATGAAACAGGAACACATATGTGCGCTATTGGAATTGTTTTTCTTTTCACTAGTTTTATATTATATATTTTTGTGACTTAAGTAAACTTTTCATTTCATGTAGAATCAAGCAGCATTGACCATTCATGTAACATAGGTTGGAAATGATACTGCACACATTCATTTAAACGTTTTTATACTGAAACAATAATACATTACTGACAGTTTAACTGATGCCCCCTTTTTATCATTCCAGTGCACACAAAAGAACAAGGAGCGTGGTCGAGAGAGGCATCGGTCAGCTCAAACGCCGATTTCACGTCCTGCACGGAGAAATCAGGCTCGAACCCAGAAAAGCTTGCAGAGTCATTATGGCGTGTGGCATACTTCACAACATTTGCAAGCTACGTAACATCGAGCTTGACGAAGAGGTAAGCAGAATAATAATAATAAATTGTATTTGTGCTAGACTATGAAAGGGTGATAATAGATACTAGCCCACCCACATACCTTGAGATATTTTCTACATTCACTATTTTTGTGGATGTATAATTGTTATATATCTAGAGCTATATCTCACCACCAACTATATTTCTCTGTATGAGTTATACAGTCATCTTTGTAGATACTTTGTCTCTCAGTCCATCACATAAAATATTGTAAAGTATTAATTAAGCATTATATATTATGACATCCTTCTTTAAAATAATATTAATTGTATGAGAACTCTTTCAATGGTAGTAGTACTATTAACCCTTTAACAGACTCCATATCTGCCGCAGGATGACATTGGTGATGAGCCTGCTGGTGATGGGGGGTTCCAGCCAGAGGATGGCAGACCTGCTGCTGTCCATGAAGGGGCTCTCTTCAGAGAACACATTGCTCGCCAACATTTTAGGTGAGGAAATGTTTGAACCACTAATATATATTTTGTTGTATTATTTGGTCCATAGGTGGCAGGTATAATACTCATCCCCTTTCAATACTGGTCACATTTATTCACAATCTTTCCCAGTTTATTAACTTTTTTGTAATTTGCAAGCAGCAACTCTGGGCAATATTTAGACGCAACCCCCGTCATTTCTTTACCTGCCACTACCACACTAACCCTTTCTATACCTTCCCACAAGTCAGTTACATCCTTAGTCACACTCACATTCAGAAGCTTTGAAAAGAATTTCAGTCATCTCAAACTCGTCCAGCCTCCATCTTTAAACGATATCTAGCCCCATACATTTATCATCCTTATCATTTATTTCTTCATGTTTCTCTGCTGAATGCCACATTTCAGTCTGTTCATGGATGATTGAGATGGAGTGTAGTACTTGGTTAACCTTTTCTCAATGCAAGTTTTAATTCCTCGCAGGGTTGCGGCATAAGCTGTTGCAATGGCCCCCCTTCCACAGCTCTACAACTACAACTTGTAAAGCACTTTTGGACAAAGTCGGTTCTGCATGGGATCTTCATGCAAGGATGTAGAATAAATTACATGTTTCAGAACTATTTTGTTTATTTTCCCTTCAGTTTCTTGGTCAAGGCGGTTTTATACAGTGCCTCTGCGTCACAGGCCCTCTTTTGGGCCATCACATGTGCAACATTTGCTCTTAAAAGTGCAAGTTCTAGTTGTTTCTTTTCATTGTTATAACGCTGATCATTGAAAGTTGATGTGACCATCACGATGCTGCACTCTGCATCGGGGGCAGGACAGCTTTCTTCTCGTTGGTTGCTGGAAAAAAAATACACTGTCAACACAAGCGAAGATAATAGGCTGATAATCATTCTTTAACACAAATAGGAACTGTAAGAAAGGTCGGTAAAGGTTGACAAGAAGTACATTTATGGATGTTTCCTGTTTCTCTCATTAACCTTGTATAGGCCGAATGGCCTCTTGCAGACCCCTTACATTCTTATAATAACCTGTTCCATGATGACATGTGAGTACCACAACCTCACAAATAGAAGGTTTACAATATTTACAGAACATGTTCACAATACTAACCATAACTGCCCTGGATGGTGCTGCCCAGACACAGCTCCCGCAGAGGCACTGTCCACGGCTTGTTGGTCACTGAAAGAAACATAAAAGTGGTTACTATAAGTGATAGGTTGGATACAGGCAAACTATGACAAACTTTCAATATTATTTGTTAACATAATTGTTTGCATTAAAAATCACTAGTGGACTAATTAACTTCTGTACATTAAACTTCCTTTAACAAACTTGAGTCTGCAAACCAAAATATTTCATTAATAAGCTTGTATTTTATTTTATTTTTCTGTATGTCCATTTCTTAGTAGGCTTTCACGAGGTGTAATTTTGATGACTTTTGAACTAAGTCGCTGAAGTGTGTGCTCTCTGAAGATCTTTGAATAATTTGCCATCCCTCAGCGATGATCGAACCACTTGGCAATGTCTAAAACATTTACAGAACATGTTCACAATACTAACCATAACTGCCCTGGATGGTGCTGCCCAGACACAGCTCCTGCAGAGGCACTGCTCGCAGCTTGATGTTCCCTGAAACACATACAAAAGAGGTTAGTACAAGTGATCGGTAAGATAATTGTTTCTAAAATTGGCTTTTTAAGTTTGCATTGAAAATCACGAGTGGACTAATTAACTTCTGTACATTAAACTTCCTTTAACGAACTTAAGTCTGCGAACCAAAATATTTCATTAATAAACTTGTATTTTTATTTTATTTTTTTGTAGTTGCTGCCTATAGCATAGTAGGCTTTCTCGAAGGGTAGTTTTGAAGACTCTTGCACAAAGTCGCTGAAGTTAGTGTTCATGGAAGATCTGTTGATAATATTCCATCCCACAGCGATGGTTGAACCACTTGGCAACCGCCTTCCCAATTTGGTAGGGCTGGGGTGAGGATCATAAAGGAAGGGCAGTGAATATAAGATTATTGTAATGCAGCTTAAAATTATCCATGGTTATTACAAGCTCTTTTGAGTATTTTGAGAAGTCATCACAAAAGAGTAACATGTGCTAGTTTAACTTTTTTTTTTTCAACCATTTGTCTGCACAGCAATGCAGTGTGGTGAGCGGAACATGTTGCTCAAACGAAGTAACGGTTCATTCAGGTAACGTTATACTCACTCAACTGTCGGCCTGTTTGCATCCAAGTCATCGGAAACGCCTGAAATGCTTTGGTTCTCAACCCCCAAAATGTTTTCCCCGGCCAGGGCCACCTCTAAAATCTCCTTAGGAGGAGGTCCGCCACCTGAAAGATTAAACAATTGCGTGAGTAACTTAATTTTCAGTCACCAAACCAAAATAAATGTAGCTTTGACATCAAGATTTGAGTCATTGCAAAACAAACTATATAGTTTGTTTTGCAATGACTCAAATCTTGGTTGGTTTGAAGTTTGACAAAGATTAAATGGGAATTATAAAATGGCATAACAAAATATCTTGCTATACAAGGAAGGCCCACTGGTGGAGAGTAAATTTAAAGAAATTACGAGGATTATATATGATAAGCGGGTAAAAGAATTATATCTGATATTAAGAAGCAAAATAGAAATCTCATAGTTTACATATGGGACTCGAAGATCTGGAGGGAAGATCTCAATATAAGGATCCACTTGATCTTAGGAATTAATACATTTCTTACCTGTTCCACGTACAGCCTTCCTGTATTGGTGGATCTCCTCCCTCCCTTGCGCTTTGAGGGTCCACCATTTTTTTTCGACTTCAGTGACATCCCTCATCACTTCAGGAAATGCCGCATTGATCTGGGTGGTGATGTTCTCCCAGACCTCCGCCCGTTGTCGAGCTGTGACGTGTTGATTAAATTTTTTCCCTTCAACAATCCTCCGGTTAGCTGTTACCAGCTCCAGGAGGAGAAGGGAAGCCTCCTTTCTCCAGTTTCCCTTCCTTTTGTATTGTACGCGGGAAGATTTCATCATGTTGCAAGCCCCTGGAAATGCAGAAAAAGCAAAAGAGTTGACAGTGCCAGGAGGGAGTAACATTTTCAGTAGTCAACCTTTTCCAGTACTGAAGCTTTCTCCAAAAATCCTCATACGGTAATATAATCTACTAACTCTCTCTCTCTCTCTCTCTCTCTCTCTCTCTCTCTCTCTCTCTCTCTCTCTCTCTCTCTCTCTCTCTCTCTCTCTCTCTCTCTCTCTCTCTCTCTCTCTCTCTCTCTCTCTCTCTCTCTCTCTCATACCTGGGGCATCAGACAGCATGTGCTTGATCTTAATCCCCTCTCTCTCACTTAAGACACACCTTGCTTCCCCATGTGGCCCACCAATATGTATTACTATTAACTCTCTCATACCTGGGGCATCAGACAGCATGTGCTTGATCTTAATACCCTCTCTCTCTCACTTAAGGCACACCTTGCTTCCCCATCACCATTCACTTCCTTAGGTATTTTAACCTCCCTTTCCTCCTTGCTATGTTCACTCTCGCTCCCTTCCTTGTAGACATAACACTCCTGGATCAAGTCTCAAGCCTACCTGTTTCACTGGCGTGGTTAGTAGGTGACTGCGAAGGCACAGATGAGACGTCTGAGCCTCTCCAGGGTGATGATGAAAGTGTTGAGGCCCGTATGTAGGTGTGGTCTGGTGAGGCGCCGCCCTGCTAAATGTTTGTTTACACCGTGGTGCCGTTGAAGATGCAGACGGAACAAAAATACGTGCACATATTCCTTACAATGAAGATATTATCGCTGTATTTCAACTAAATATCAATTGTTTATATTTATAATTCCATAATTATACATAACAAGTGTAATTTAAGTTAATTGAAGACATATTAGACGTCAAAGCGACGCGGAAGATTGGCAACGCTGGTTTCTCCCAAGACCGCTCCCAATCCTACTTGGAAGTGGCTTGAGCGCGGTGATGAAACACGCCCAAGAAATTCTCCCAACTGTGCGTGACGTCACCACGCTTGGGAGAGCACTATGATGAAACCCACCCCTGTTCCTCAGGAATATATAAGCAGGTGTAAGTATGTGTTTGTTTTAATATTTTTCCTTTACATTCCATGTTGGTTTGGACAGAAGTAAATATTGAATTAAATCAATGATTTAAAAAAAAAAAATTGATTTAAATCTTGATTTAAATCACTGATTTAAATCATCATGATTTAAATCGGCCAACCCTGATGTATTACGATTCTCTCTCTCTCTCTCTCTCTCTCTCTCTCTCTCTCTCTCTCTCTCTCTCTCTCTCTCTCTCTCTCTCTCTCTCTCTCTCTCTCTCTCTCTCACACACACACACACACACACACAGGCAAGGGAACAAACAGGGGAGGGGTTGAGGTGAAGGGAAGGCGGAGGAAGTGGTGCGGGCGTGCCCCTGGCGTGGCGGGGCCGGAATGTAAACACACAGGCCTCGGCGGACAGGTGCATGGGGAGGGCCTCGCCGCGCCGCCTCTGCCCGGCCCTGGCTGTACGTGTTCTTTTTCCCCTTTGTATGCCTTTGTTTGTTTAGTGTTTCCAAGTTAAATGTTTCCCACTCGTGTAAAACAGTTCGCCTATGTTGTAGTGGGATGTTTTTCTCCTCTTTCCGTCATCGCCAGAGCTGTCTTCCTTCAGTCTGGCGGCGGTGTGTTTCAAGCAGGTCGCAACAGCCTCGTAACACGGCGGGGATTGTGTATGCAGCGCGTGCGTTCCCTGCTCGTGTGTCCTCTGCCTGCACCGGCAGCCCTGACCTTGGCGGCCGGAGCAGTAACTGAGTCACTTCGGAAGGAACACGCCGGAGAATGTTCATTAGTCAGATACGAGCAAACAAATGCTGTTGTTCAGTTTATTTTCTCCCTCTCATGCACATCGGCGCGCCATAGAGGGCAGCATTGTCACTTGACAACGGGCCGCGCCATTACAGCTGAGAGGACCACTTGATGCTGCTCAACGGAAGGCCAGCCCGCCGAGCCCCCGCCGGGATGCGGGCGGGGCGGGGCGGGAGGGCAGCGCCGCAGTACAGCGGCTGGCGGCCCCGACCCCCCACGGGCCCACGGGACGGCCGTGGCCCGGCCTTTTATGTTGGTGCCGGTTTTACCGAGTGACTGAGCTCCCGTGGAAAACAAGTTGGCTTTTACGCCGCACCAAAGAAATTACCGGCACAAAAAGGGCGAGCCCGAGTCACGCCAGGGAGGCCCGCACAAAGCCCCGGCCAGCCCCGGCCAGGCGCCGCCACAATGGAAGGGCAGACTAACTTTCCTGCCGTCTGCAGGAAGGAGAAAGACAAAGAGCCGCGGAGGAGTTGCTCGTTATCCCCGTCGCCAGATTGCGCTCCCGGCCACTGGTGAATTACAGCAGCCTTCAAGATACATTTCCATTTATTGTAACTGTCAGCTGCGAGGGGAAAAAGACAGAACGAGACGGGATGAAAGAAAAGGAGAAAATGGGATAGGGAGGAAACACGGGCTGAGCGAGGCTTTGATCAGCAGGGACAAAGGGAGAGGACGGAGTCACCTCGTCCTGCCTCGCCGTCTGCCGGGACGCGAAACACTACCTCACCTGCTGCTGCGCCTCGCCTTTGTTTGTGCCGAGACTTTGTCCGACTCTTTGTGCCGCCCTCAAACTTTGTCTTGTGTCTCACGCTTCTTACGTCCCGGCCGTCATCGAATTAACTTGAGGCTTCACCTCTATTCAGGAGCAGTAAGTAGCGGCCTTTTTTTTTTATTATTATTATCTTTTTTTTTCACGCCTTTGAACTGTCTCCTTTTCTGTAAAAAAAAAAAAAATACTGGCGGGACGCGACTTACACAGAAAAACAATATCCTGACCCTCAACATTTAAGTCTGTATTTTTAAACGTATCGGTCCTGCAGTTCGTCTGTTTGAAAAGCCTCTCGTGGAAGTCGCTGGGGTTCTCATGAGCTCCTATGAAAGCCTTGTCAAATGTGTGTTTCTTAGGTTAATGGTATATAAGAAGGATCATACTACAACCAGGGTGATTAAACTATCCCTGAGAATGGCCAAAACTCCCATGAAAGCCTTGTCAAATGCGTGTTTCTTAAGTTATTGGTACATACGAAGTGTCATACTACAACCAGGGTGATTAAACTATCCCTGGAAATGTCCAAAACTCCTATGAAAGCGTTGTCAAATGTGTGTTTCTTAGGTTCATGGTACAGAAGAAGGGTCATACTACCACCAGGGTCATTAAACTATCCCTGGAAATGCCCAAACTCCTACGAAACCCTTGCCATAATGTGTGTCCTTGGGCCCCGGAATGTTTAAGAAAGTGGCCCTTGGAAAACGCATGTAAATTCCGTGCATTACTTGGCTTTGTACCGCTTAAGGTGACAAACGTTCAGTAGGAATGATAAAACAAATGCAAGTGACAAGCTGTAAGGAGAGCAATGGCGGGTTGTTCTTCACCGTTTGTCACAAATGTTAAGTAGGAATAAAAAAAGTTAGTGACAAGCGATAAGGAGAGGATTGGCGGGTGTTATTTTTTACCGTGTGTGTGTCTGTGTGTTGGGCGGGTGTCGCCAAGGCCATGAACAGACCCCAGTTCCATCCATAACAGCTCGGAAGGGAGGGGTTCACCAGGGTCCCAGACAGGCTGCTGTGTCCTGGTAATGGGTGTGTTAGTCTTTCCCGTAGCAGCTGAGTTTGGGTTATGTCGCCAAGGTCATGAACAGACCCCATTCCACCCACCACAGCTAGTAAGGGTCGAGGGGGTTCAGCAGGGTCCCAGAGAGGCTGCTGTGTCCTGGCAATGGGTGTTATTCTTTCCCGTAGCAGCTGTGTGTTGGGTGCATGGTTGGGTAAGATCGCTAGAGCCAAGAACAGCGCCCCAACCAGCAGCGACAGCAGAGGGAGGGTCGAGGGGGTTCACCAGGGTCCCTGGAGGCTGCTGTGACTTGGATTGGCGGGTCGCGGTGATGAGCGAGCAAACAAACCTCGTCTTGACAAGCGCAGCGGAGGCGGAGCACTACCACCACCACAGGTTTATAAATGGATGAAGGGCTTTAATAAGGGAGATATTCATAAGGTTTTGTTGGTAAGAGAACCGGGTAGGACACGAAGTAATGGGTTTAAACTGGATAAATTCAGATTCAACAAGGACATAGGCAAAAATTGGTTTACTAACAGGGTTGTGGATGAGTGGAATAGGCTTAGCAGTCATGTGGTGAGTGCCAATACAATTGTCACATTCAAAAATAGATTAGATAAATTCATGGACAGCGATATTAGGTGGGGTTAGATAAACGGAAGCTTACGGTTAAAGGAGCTGCCTTGTATAGGCCTACCGGCCTCTTGCAGACTCCAACGTTCTTATGTTCTTATGTTCTAGCCACCCACCCTCTCTCCTCTCCTCCCACCTTTCCGTGCGTCACCGCCAGGGAAGTCATCAGTATTTTTACCACAAGACGAGTTACTAGATTTTTCTCATGCGCGTGCAATCGTGTCCGACATCAAAGCTTACAGCGCCACAAGGAAGGCAGCGAGCGGATGAGTGGTCAGGCATATTCTCAAGCATTTCGGGGCTTACACACACACTTACATTTCTTAAAAGTTTGGTATAGGTTATGTTAATATTTCCAAGGGTTGTTTTATGAGCCTAGTGGTAGTCTGACAAGACCTCTGCACCATGAACGTGAAAGCACACTCATTAGAACCCGACTCGTCTCCTTTGTGGCCTTTGGAAATAGTTGTTGTGAGAGCCTTAGATCCATATCCTCAAACATTTCCAGGCTTACACACTCACCCACATTTGTTAAGGCTTTGGTATAGGTTAAGTTTGTATTTCAGAGGGTTGTTTTATGAGCCTAGTGATAGTTTGACAAGGCCTCTGCACCATGAACGTGAAAACACACTCTTGAGAACCCGATTCATCTCCTTTGTGGCCTTTGAAATAAATTGTTGTGAGTGTCGAAAGCCCCTGAGAACACGGACCTCAACTAATCAAGGAACTTTATTCTGAGTCGGCGCAGAGCAATGTTTGAGAAGCTGTGTAACATCCATCTCTTTGTACACACACTCTTTGCATCACCTCTCCTTCTCTCCCTCCCCACTGACGTTACCTGGTCTCTTGTTTTAGTCCCTTCACTCCCAGCTGTCCTCATTTCCTTCCTCTGTTGTCCATGGATACTTTTTTTCCTGCTTGTCAAGGGAGCCGCCAAAATGTGTGTTAGCTATGCCCCTCCCACCTCATTAATTTACCACGTCTCTCATTATTTTGTAGTCCTTCCTTTTGTGTTAGTCTAATGTTTGAGTATACAGGTTCATATCCATTTGACATATACTTTTTTTCACAAGTTGACTGACAAAAAGGGCATCACCATAACATGTAGAAACTATGCCCCTCCCACCTCATTACCACGTCTCTCATTATTTTGTAGTCCTTCCTTTTGTGTTAGTCTAATGCTTGGGTATACAGGTTCATATCCATTTGACATATACTTTCCTCCACAAGTTGACTGGCTAAAGGGTACCACCAAAATATGTATAAAATATGTATAAAGCCACTTCCCCTTCATTATCACGTGTCATTTGTGGTCCTTCCTTTTGTGTTAGTCTAATGTTCGGGTATACAGGTCCATATCCATTTGACATTCACCTCCGTAAGTTGACTGCCTATAGGGCAGGGTTTCTCTACCCTTTTTCGGCAGTGGCCCCCTCCAAGGTAATTTGAGTTCTCGTGGCCCCCCCTAAGTTACTACATCTTGGGAAGTGGATAAAGTAATGATCGTTGTTAGGATCAGCCTTCCTGAGTCCTAACGCGTCCAATACTGGTACCACTACGTACACGAACATGCTCTGACAGTCTGACTAAATTCTTTAGCGCTGCCTTATGTTAACGTGTAAGCAGGAAAAAGATATACTGTGTAAAAAAAAAGCAGATAAAAGCTGTCTTCTCTTTTTTCAGGAAAATTGAAGGACAAACGGACCAAAATGGTAAAGAATGTCCTTAAAAGGACAAACATAGCAACCCTAAATCCAGTGTTGCCAGCTCATGGGAAGTGAGCGTTGCCAGGATTACGCAAAAAGACGCTGAAGTCGCTAAATGAAGCAGTAGAACAGCTTATAAGAAAACACCATATAACAAATGTGAAAATATTAAGCTCATATGAGCAACGCAAACTTAGGAAGTTCTGTGGCCCCCTGTGGCCCCCCATTTTCCTAATTTTGTTCTATGGCCCCTGAAAATTTCTCATGGCCCCCAGAGGACCACATGGCCCACGTTGAGAAACCCTGCTACAGGGTGCCAACACAGTGTCTATTAATCATGCATTCTTCACCTAATTGCCACGTCTTTCATTGGTAGTCCTTCCTATTGTGTTATTCTACTCTTTGGCGATACAAGTTCACATCCATTTGACGTTTTTCTCTGCGCTGACTGGCTGAAGGGTAAACACAACCATTCCCAGCCTTCAATTTTAAGTCTATTTCTATTCCTCCCTTCCGTGCTCAGTTTGTATTTGCCAGTGTACGTTCAAAGCTTCATATCCACCTGACATACTCTCCTCCGTTCGTTGACTGTCTAAAGGCACATTCCTGTCCTTCAACGCAACTCCTCCGCGGGTCGTTCTATCCACCACGCTGCCCTTCCCTTCCCTCCCTACTTCCCCTTTACTCCCTTTTCCCTTCTGCCTTCATTTGCCTCAGTCTGCTCTGTACGTTGACTCACTAAAGAAAGGTTAAGTTAAACACGCATTGCTATCCGTCATTTTTTTACTCCTATATTCTTCCCTTTTGTGCTCTACTGATGGTCGTTAATACAAGCTCATACCCATTTGACACACATATATATACGTTCCTTCATAAGTTGGCAGGTTAAAAGGTTCCCCCCACCTATTAACTAAGTCTTTCAAGTACACTCCTTCCTTTTCTGCTTTATTCTGCTTTCTGTGTGGCGGCGTACGTTCATATCCATTTAACATTCTCCTTCTCTGTCCGTTGAGACTAAAGGTTAAGCTAAACACACACGTCAGCATTCCTGTCCTTCATCGTGACTCCTCCTCGGGTCATCCAATCCACCTCGCTGCCTCCATTCACCGCTTCTGCCTCGCCCACTCATGCCTCACCACCACCACCACCACCACCACCCACGCCTCCACATCCTCGACCTTTCCTCCCTCAAGCCACCCCTACACACACCCTCACCCCGTCCCCTCCCCGCCCAGACTCACACCCACACCCTCAATCATCCAATAGTCTGAGACCCGCGAGGCTTGTTCTATTAACACGCAAAATCACACACACACACACACACACACACACACACACACACACACACACACACACACACACACACACACACACACACACACACACACACACACACACACACACACACACATTTGACAAGGCTTTCGTAGGAGTTTCGGGCATTTCCAGAGGTAGTTTTATGACCCTGGTAGTAGTTTGACCATTCTTCTGTACCCTGAACGTGAAAAAAAAACTAAAAAACCCGATTCATCTCCTTTTTGTCCTTTGATGTAATAGTTGATGTGAGCGGCGGAAGCGTCTGAGCATACCGACCACTCTCTCTCTCTCTCTCTCTCTCTCTCTCTCTCTCTCTCTCTCTCTCTCTCTCTCTCTCTCTCTCTCTCTCTCTCTCTCTCTCTCTCTCAGTAATTTTATTAGCAATTCCTCCTCTTCTTCCTCCTCCTCCTTAAGTCATTCCCGCATTCCCTCCCTTCTTTACATGCCCCTCCCTCTTTCTTTCCTTCTTTCCCCTTCCTTCTCTCTCTTTTGCCTCCTTCTCACTCTTTCAGTAAATCTATCAGCCATTCCTTCTCTGCTTATTCATCTTCTTTCATTTGCTATTATATTTTTTTTTAGTATTCCCTCCCTTCTGTACAAGTCCCTTCCTCTCTCTCTCTCTCTCCCCCTCCCCCTCTCTCTCTTTCTCTTTCACCTCTTTCCCTTCCTTCCCTCTTTCCTTTCCCTTCCCTTCCTCCTTCTCCGTACCTCTACCTTCCCTTCCCCTACGTTCTTCCTCGTCCTTTCCCATACCATTTTCCTCTAACCTTCCTATCTTTCTCCTTCTCCTCCCTTCTCTTTCTCTTTCCTTCCCTTCTCTTCCCTCCTTCCTACCCTGTCCCTTCTCCCTTTTACCCCTTCCAAATCCCTTCCCCTTCCTCCTCCCACGTCCCTTTCCCTCCCCGTCCATTCCCCTAACTTTTTCCCTTCTTTCCTCTTCCCTTCTCTAATATTGTCAGCCATTTCTCATCCTCCTACAGACACTTGCGTTCCCTTCCTTCTCAACAAGCGTGTCATCGTGCCCATATCCTCGCTCTCTGATGCCATCCTCTCACTCGTTGAAATGCAAATCACCTTTTTTAGTCGTGGTGTAACAAGTCTTTCGCCCACTTCCTAGTCCGCTGTTTTCATTCTCTCTCCTTCTGTTGAGCCCCTCGAGGAACACGCGGCCTGCAAGTGTGTTCTCCCTTCCCCTTATTCCCCTTCTTCACCGTCCCTTCTCTCCCCTACCTTACCTCCTTCTCGGTCTCTTCCCCTTCCTCCTTCACCTCCCTTCTTTCCCCTTCCTCCTTCCTCCTTTCCATCCCTTCTTTTCCCTCCTTACCTGTCTCTTCCCTTCCTTTCCCCTCCCTTCTTTTCCCTTACTCCTTCCTTTCTCTCCTTCCCATCTCTTCTTTTACCTCCTTCCCTGTTTCTTCCCCTTCCTTTCCCCTCCCTTCTTTTCCCTTACTCCTTCCTTTCTCTCCTTCCCATCTCTTCTTTTACCTCCTTCCCTGTTTCTTCCCCTTCCTTTCCCCTCCCTTCTTCCCCTCTCTCCTTTCTCTGTCTCTTCCCCTTCTTACTTACTCCCTTCTCTTCTTTCCTCTTCCTTGACGTGCCTCTCCTTCCTTCCCCTCCCTTCTCTCTCCTCCTCCCTTTTCCCTGTTCATTCCTCTTTCTCCTTTTACTCCTTTCTTACCGCTCCTTCCCCGTCCCTTCCTCTCCCTCCTTTCTTCCCCTTCCCTTCCCCTCTAATCTTCCTTTCCCGTCCCTTCCTCTCCCTCCTTCCTTTCTTTTACCATCCCTCCTCCCCCTTGCCTTCCCTTCCCCTCAAACCTTCCTTTCCTAACCCTTCATTTGCCTATTAGCTTGTCCTCCGTTGCGTTTTCCTTCCTAGTGCAAGAGTGTTCCTTTCCCCTCTCTCCCTCCTTCCTCCCTCCCTTCTTAATTTCCCTTCCCCTTCTCCCTCTTTCCTTCCCTTCATGTCTCTCTTAGCTTGTCCTCCGCCCCGTTTCCCTCCTCGTTGCAAATGTTCGTGCGTGCGCCGGAGATCAACAGCTTCAGCGTGTTAGCATTGTGGTGAGTCAGGGGGAAGGTTCACTGCTCGGCACGAACTAATATTTGTAAACACCTTATCCGCCGTGGGTGTCGGATCAGCCTGGCGACGGTTGCACTGGATTCCTTTACACACACACACTGACGCATTCACTCCCCTCTGCCTGGCCGTGGATTGCTGCGTCATGTGGGTATTGACGTTTGAGGCGTGTATTCTCAGCTGCAACAAACTTCCCAAGGCCACAAAGAAGATTAGTCAGGTTCTCAAGTGTTTTTTTCACGTTCATGGTGCAGAAGCCTTGTCACACTATCACTAAGCCCATAAAACTACCCATGGAAATGCCTACAACCTTTACCAAACGCTTTCGCCTCTCACAGTCAATATTTTCAAAGGCCACAAAGGAGGTTAGTCGGGTTCTCATGGGTGTTATTTTTACGTTCATGGTGCAGAGGCCTCGTCAAACTATCACTAGGCTCATAAAACTACTCATGGAAATACTAACACAACCAAAACATCTACGAAAGTCTTACCAAATGTGGGTGTGTGAGCGCGGAAATGTTTGAGACTATAAGTGTTAAAGAGAAGAGAAGTATGAGGCGTGGAGGAGTTAGATATATGAGGAGTACGAGGCGTGAAGGTGAGGATAAAGAGGAATATGAGGTTTGAAGGTATAAAGGTTAGGCTAGGTTAGGTTAGGTTAGTTATTTAGCAAGTAGCACATTTTGGCGATCTTTTATATCAACCTCTCACCAAAGAAATTAAACGTCCCACACAGCCACACACATATCGACGGGTGAAAGTGAAAACAAAGAGGAATATGAGGTTTGAAGGTGTGAAGATGTTATTTTTTTTACAGTAAAGGAAGCAGCTCAAGGGCAAAAGAATGAAGAATAATAATGAAAAAAGCCCGCTAAACACTGCCCTTATAATAAATAACAAAAAAGAGTTCAGAAGAGTGGCCAAAAGAGAGGTCAACTTCAGTCAGAGGTCAGTTTCGGTCAGTAAGATAGTTTGTTGGTTAGATACTGGCAAATTTTGACGAACTTTTTTTCTAACCCGCCATCAAAGAACCTAAACTACCCCGCAACACACACATCCTTTCCCTTCTCCTTCCCGTCCCTCCCCCTTTCTTTCCCTCACCCCTTCCCTTTCCTTCCCTTCTTTTCCTCCTTCCCCGTCTCTTTCTGTTCTCTTCCCTTCCCTTCCCTCCTTCCCGTTCCTTCTTTTCCATCCTTTCCCTTGAGAACAAAGAGAAATATGAGGTTGAAAAATGTGTGGTGTTAGTTTTAGTTAGTTAGTTAGTTTGTTAGTGATACATTCTGACTAACCGTTTTCTAACCCCCCAGGAAATAGCTTAAGCGCCCCCCCCCTACACACGTTGGTGGTCACTGCCCCCCAAAAGACCGTACGCTATTATATGGGTGGGTAAACAGTGACAGACCCAGCACACACACACACACACACACACACACACACACACACACACACATATGGTTGCTCCTCTCCCCTGCCTTCCCTTCCTCCCCTTCCCCTGCCTCGCCCTGCCCCCTCTCCGCCGCCCTCATGGCATACTTGAGGCTGTTGGTGTGACGCGCCCCGCCCCTCACCAACACGAAAAGGATGTTGTTAGTGGGGCACTGAGCTTACTTTCCTTCTTCCTTCTTTTCTTTCCCGTTGACTTAGTGGTTAGTTTGAAGTCTATTTGTAAAGTCTATCATGCTTACAAATGACTGAAACAATGAAGAACAGCACCGCTTCTTTCACGTGACTTCCATAGTGAATCATTTTGAAGGCCTTGGAACTTTACTTTTCTTTTTCCTTCCTTCCCTCTCCAATTGCTTGACTTACTCGTTGGTTTTAGGTCCATTTCAAAGGCCATTCAAGCTTAAAAATGACTACAGAGATGGAAAAAACACAGCTTCTTTAATACGACTTCATTTGTTAATCATTTGGAAGTCCATGACTAAAACAATGGAAGAAACACAACTTTATACCTCATTTGCATTTACATTTGGAAGGTTTCTTATGTTTAAAAATGACTTAAACCAATGTTATATAATAGTTTATTTTATACGACTTCACTTGTTCATCATTTGGAAGACTTTTCATGTTTTAAACTTACTAAAACCATGAGCAAACACAATTGTCTCACATCCCCGGTGCAGAAGCTTTGTCAAACTATAACTAGGCTCATAAGACTATTCAGGGAAAACAAACACAACCTCTGCAAAAGCAATATCAAATGTCTGAGAATGTGGGCCAAAGACGCGTGCCCGACCAAAGCCTTTAGACCCGCCCTCGCCGCCACGCCAGCCCAGTGCGGGACGAGCTCACCACTGCCGCTGGGATGACAAGAGCTCGAGGCCGTTCACCTTGTTGAGAGAGTAGATTAAGCGCTTCCTTGTTGTCCTTACGGCGACTGAATTCCTAATGGACATGTCTGCGAGGAACTACTGGGAGAATATGTTTGTTTGTGTGTGAGTGAATGTATGTATGTGTATGTATGTGTGATTGTATTTATGCTAGTATGTATGGGCAGAAGAGAGAGAGAGAGAGAGAGAGAGAGCGCATCATGGATTAGGTAACAAACAAAAAATAAAGATAATCTAACAACAAACAAGAACGAGAAATGGACTCGGCGGGACACAGCACGCGGAGAACTGACATCAGGAGGACAGCCAACGCAACAGTGACGACCCAGAACACGTACAAGTCAGGGCGGGCAGAGGGCGAGCAGGTGGAGAGATTACATTAGATCATTGGCCGGAGCAGGATGGAGTACACTAACACCAAACAGAGAAAGGTAGAGGAACAGACAACTGGGAAAGGCCTTTGTAATAGACTAGTAATAACTTAAGATGGTGAATATTAGAGTATTGCAGTCACTTAAGTTCGAGCATTTGCCGGAGCAGGATGGCGTAATCTAACATCAAACAGAGGAAGGTGGAGGACGTTGGGAAAGGCCTTTGTTTTGTATTGGACTAACAAGGCCTTAAGATGAAGATTAGATTAAGTTTGAGTATTTGCCAAACCACGATGGAGTATAATATCAGAGAAAGGTGGAGGCCATTGAGAAAGACCTCTGTTCTGCCATAGACTGACGATATGAAGTTTACAGCGTCAATCCCTAAAGTTAGAGCATTTGCCAGAGCAGGATGAAGAAGTCTAACACCTAACATAGAAAGGTGGAGGACGTTGGGAAAGGCCTTTGTTTTGTATTGGACTAACAAGGCCTTAAGATGAAGATTAGATTAAGTTTGAGTATTTGCCAAACCACAATGGAGTATACTATCAGAGAAAGGTGGAGGACGTTGGGAAAGGCCTTTGTTCTGCAGTAGACTAGCAATGCCTGAAGATGAAGATTATATTAAGTTAAGAGTATTTGCGAAAGCACGATGGAGTAATATATCAAACAGAGAGGGGTGGAGGACGTTGGGAAAGGCTTCTATGCTGCAGTGGACTAGTCATGACTGAAGATTATGAAGGTCAGAGTGGGGTTAGGTTAGGTTAGGTGGGGTTAGGAGAGGTGGATGACGTTGGGAAAGGCCTCTATGCTGCAGTGGACTAGTAATGGGTGAAGATTATGAAGATCGGATTGACTAGTGGCGTTAGGTGGGTCAGGTTCACGGGAGCTGCCTTGTATACGCCCACCGGCCCCTTGCAGACTCCTTGGTTAGTATTGGCAGACACTTCCGCCTCTCACACCAACTATTTCCAAAGGCCAAAAAGGGGACCAATTGGGTTCTCATGAGAGTGTTTTCAGGTTCATGGTACAGAAGAAGAACCAAACTACTACTAGGACCATTAAAATACTCCTGGAAATACCAAAAACTCATACGAAAACCGTGTCAAATATGTGAGCTCGGGCGCCTAAATGGGTTAAGATTCGTTTTAGGTCCGTGCCAGTATCTCATTACCTACTTTATGAAACATCAGTATCTTTTCATATATCTTTTCTACAAACCTTCAACAGTCATGGAAACGCTTTGAAAATCCAATTCAAGGACTCTTTTTTTACTCCTGAAAATAGGGGATAATGTTTACGAAAGCGCGTCGCCTCCTCTGGCGGCGGCCGCGGCGACGCTGCAGCCGGTGTTGCGAGAAATACCTCCTCGCTGAAATAAGTCACATATACATGTGGGGAGGGTCCAGGGGGGGGCGTAGACCCCCCTGGTTAGAAGGGGGGCTCGAGGGGGGCGCAGTCCCCCCGTTAGTAGGTCGTAAAGTTCGGTTGGAGTAGTTTAACTATGCTCCCCGACCCTAAACCCTCTGCGAGCTATTTCACGGCTGCGCTTTCGTAAACATACAGCACGTTTGTAAGCTCCCCAACTAAACACAAAACACGACGAAAATTCCTTGTATAGTTTTTTTTTCACATTTGTTACCTTTTTTTATGCTGTAAGGAAAAAAAAAAAAACTATACAAGGAATTTTCGTCGTGTTTTGTGTTTGGTTGGGGAGCTTACAAGCGTGCTGTACTGGACTGTAAGACTGGCCCTTAACATCAGGTTCTTTGTTTTCGCTACCTTTTATTTGCATTATATTCGTCACACATGAGTCATCCCTTTACTTTTAGTTGTTGTTGTTTTCATGGGAACCCTGGAGCCTAGATTTAGGTCAGATGAGAGTGTGACGTCATCATGCTGTGCGTGGAACGACTGTGTATTCTTATAGCATTTCCACGAGAAACTATATAGAGGTGTACAGATAGAACCTAGAAGAGGGTAATTAGAAGAAGAAAAGGAGGAAGAGGAGGAAGCAGCGGAAGAGGTGGAGGAAGACTTTAATCCAGACCCAATAATTCGTAGATAAAACTTTCTTCTCATAAGGATCGAACCCCATTTTGCTTCCCCATCTCTTTCATAACATTTACCCGTTCAGTCATTTTTTCCGACATACTCATAGAATAAGTTCCGCACAATGGCAACATAAATAAAAAAAGCTGCATGCTGAACTTTCATCAACATCAAATGAAACTCCTATGATGTGAAAACTCAATGAATCAATGAAAGAAAAGAAAAAAAGAGAAAAAGCACTTGATGGCAGCTATTTTTTTCGTGTGTTTGTGGGAGGAGAAGTGGCTGACAGACTTTTTGTGTGTTATTGTTTTACCTTTGAGCTGCTTCCTGTGATGCGAGAATAAACAGATAAATGGGAGAGAAAATAGGAGAAAAGCACATGATGGTGACTGCTTTCTGATTGTGGGAGAAGTGGTTATCGTTTTTTGTGTGTGTGCTGTGTGTTAACGTTTGCCTGCTATGATGCGAAAATAAATATATAAATGGGAGAGAGAAAAAAAGAAAAAAACACATGATGGTGAGTGTTTTCTGATTGTGGGAGAAGTGGTTGGTGTTTTTTTAGTGAGTGTGTTTTGTTTTGTCTTTGAGCCGCCTCCTGTGATGCCAATACATTAATAAATAATTAACAGTGCATATCCTTAACCCAACAAGAGGACACTCGACTTATACATGACAACTCCTAGGCCGGTATTCTCAGACGCTTCTGTCTCTCATACCAACTTTTTCCACAGAGGTCAAAGCAGATCAGTCTGATTCTCATGAGTGTTTTTTTTAGGTCCATAGTACAGATAGGAGGTCAGACTACCACCAGGGTCATTAAACTACCCCTGGCAATACCCACAACGCCTACGAAAGCTGTGTGTGTGTGTGTGTGTGTGTGAGAGAGAGAGAGAGAGAGAGAGAGAGAGAGAGAGAGAGAGAGACGGAGAGAATTAAATAAATAAATTCATAGATGGAGAGCAAGGATGAAAGAAAGGGAGAAATAGAATGAAATAGAGAAGAGAAAAATAAAGAGACAGACGACTAAAGAGAAGTGGGCCCCGATGCGAATGTTAGGAAACTCTAGCGGGCCGTCCTCGTGAGCGTCAGCACTCTCACTGGTGTTTTCTCTCGGCAGGTGTGTGGGTGCAATGTACACCTGAATGGTGTTAATTGGTGAGCAGATTCCTACCAAGTAAAATCAATCCATCAATCAATCAGAGAAGGAAAATATAATAAAAAAGAAAAATTGGAATGAGAAAGAAAAGGGAAATGGATGCTGCGTCGCAAGCCGTCGCGAGGATTCCTTTGGATGCTTGTGCGCGTTTCCCAGGCCCGTCGGTCTTCCATCCCTGAACCGATAAACGCGGTGACCGGCGCCTTCACAGTAATTATGATTAATTTTATAATCCAGTCTGGTAGTTTTAAGAAGCGAGTTCTTGCATCCTCGCCTCGGCGGGGGTGTGGAGTGCCAGCGAGACCAAGGTCTCCCTGGCGAGCATGGCAGGAATGGAGGGCTCCAGGCAGGGCTCCTCGGCGTCCCTCCGGGCCCCGACGGAGGTGCCGGAGATCTTCCGGCTACAAACCCGGGCAGGTGGAGCTCGTTAGCCGTGGTAGGCAATCTGCCTAGGAGAGCAAACTCTAAACAAACCCGGGCAGGTGGAGGTCGTTAGCCGTGGTAGGCAATTCACCTAGGAGAGCAAACTCTAAACAAACCCGGGCAGGTGAGGCTCGTTAGCCGTGGGAGGCAGTTCACCTAGGAGAGCAAACTCTAAACAAACCCGGGCAGGTGAGGCTCGTTAGCCGTGGTAGGCAATTCACCTAGGAGAGCAAACTCTAAACAAACCCGGGCAGGTGAGGCTCGTTAGCCGTGGTAGGCAATTCACCTAGGAGAGCAAACTCTAAACAAACCCGGGCAGGTGAGGCTCGTTAGCCGTGGGAGGCAGTTCACCTAGGAGAGCAAACTCTAAACAAACCCGGGCAGGTGAGGCTCGTTAGCCGTGGTAGGCAATTCACCTAGGAGAGCAAACTCCGAACAACAAACCCGGGCAGGTGGAGCTCGTTAGCCGTGGGAGGCAATTCACCTAGGAGAGCAAACTCCGAACAACAAACCCGGGCAGGTGGAGCTCGTTAGCCGTGGTAGGCAATTCACCTAGGAGAGCAAACTCCGAACAACAAACCCGGGCAGGTGGAGCTCGTCAGCCGTGGTAGGCAATACACCTAGGAGAGCAAACTCCGAACAACAAACCCGGGCAGGTGGAGCTCGTCAGCCGTGGTAGGCAATCTGCCTAGGAGAGCAAACTCCGAACAACAAACCCGGGCAGGTGGAGCTCGTCAGCCGTGGTAGGCAATCTGCCTAGGATAGCAAACTCTAAATAAACCCGGGCAGGTGGAGCTCGTCAGCCGTGGTAGGCAATCTGCCTAGGAGAGCAAACTCCGAACAATAAACCCGGGCAGGTGGAGCTCGTCAGCCGTGGTAGGCAATCTGCCTAGGAGAGCAAACTCCGAACAATAAACCCGGGCAGGTGGAGGTCGTCAGCCGTGGTAGGCAATCTGCCTAGGAGAGCAAACTCCGAACAATAAACCCGGGCAGGTGGAGCTCGTCAGCCGTGGTAGGCAGTCTGCCTAGGAGAGCAAACTCCGAACAATAAACCCGGGCAGGTGGAGGTCGTCAGCCGTGGTAGGCAATTCACCTAGGAGAGCAAACTCCGAACAATAAACCCGGGCAGGTGGAGGTCGTCAGCCGTGGTAGGCAGTCTGCCTAGGAGAGCAAACTCTAAATAAACCCGGGCTTGTGGTGCTCGTTATACTGTCGTAGACAATCCACGCGATGGGAACACCAAAGAAAAGGAAAATAAAAAAGAACACCAGAAAAATGGAAAATACAGAAACGAAACATCAAGAAAAGAAACAAAAAGATCATCCACCTTTAGGCCCTAACATCGCCAAAATTATGGGTGGGTCTCTTCTGGGGAGAAAGCGGCTCACCCAGACCAAAGAACATCAACAAGGGATGATATAGAAAAGAACACCAAAAAAATATGGAAAAAGAACAGAAAAAACATCGAAAAAGAAAAGCAACAGAAATAAATGAGCAACATCGAGAAAAGAGAAATACAAAGAAACATCATCCACCTTTCGGCCCCAAACAACATCACCAAAATTATGGATGGGTCTCTTCTGGGAGGAAAGCGGCTCATCCAGACCAAGGAACATCAACAAAAGGATGATGGGAAAAAAATAACAACAAAAAACATCAAAAAGAAGTAAAAAGAAAAAGAACAGGAAAACATCGAAAAAGAAAACAAAAGCAATAAAAAGAACGAAAAACACGACATCAAGAAAATAAAATAAAACAAACATCATCCACCTTTCGGCCCTAACAACATCTCCAAAATTATGGGTGGGTCTCTTCTGGGAGGAAAGCGGCTCACCCAGACCAACGAACATCAACAAAAGGATGATAGGAAAAAAGAACACCAAAAAAGAACACCAAAAAAGAAAACCAACAGCAAGAAAACACAAAGGAAAAAAGAAAGAAAAAGAAAAGAAAAAGAAAACAAATAGAAAAAAAGAAAAGAAAGAAAGGAAAAAGAAAAAAAATATATAAACAAATAAATAAATAAATACAGAATATAGTAAAATTAACTAACTGACTCTAACTGCTTAACTAACTATCAAACTATCTATTTAACTAACCTACCTAACTAACGGTAATACAGCTGTTTGACTACCCATTAACAAACAAACTAACAAACCACTTAACGATCTAACATGGATAGTGAGGTAAGGTGGGATTAGACTTACAGGAGCTGCCTTGTAGAGACTAACCGGCCTCTTGCAGACTCCTTACGTTCTTATGTTCTTTTACGTTTAAGAATATGGCCCTTAAACCCCATTCACACCTGTACTAATACCTGACTGGTTGGGTGACTCATTCTACCTCTGCCTGCCTCCCCTCCTGCTACTGTCTCCGCTATCAGCACACAATCTACGCTCCCCCATAAAACCCACACCTAACCTAACCTAACCTTCCTGTATACCCCCTTCACACCTGTACTAATGCCTGGCTGGTTGGGTGACTCCTTCTACCTCTGCCTGCCTCCCCTCCTGTTACTCTCTCCGCTATAAGCACAAATCTTCCCTCCCCCATAAAACCCACACCTAACCTAACCTAACCTTCCTGTATACCCCCTTCACACCTGTACTAATACCTGGCTGGTTGGGTGACTTCTTCTACATCTGCCTGCCTCCTCCTGTTACTGTCTCCGCTATCAGCACACAATCTCCCCTTAACCATAAAACCCACACCTAACCTAACCTAACCTTCCTAGCCTAACCTTACTGTATACCCCTTCATACCTGTGCTAATACATGACTGGCTCACTTCCCTACATTCAACCTACGCATTACCCCGGCGCGCTCCTCGTTTGGCCCGTGACCCCGCGCAGGTAACAGCAGACCCCCTCAGCCGGCGACACAGGATCGATTGTGACACGCAGGTTACCTCAGTTTACCTTTCCCAGGCATACCCATTTCACTGACCCACGCGTGAGGAGGAGGAGGAGGATAAAATAGCAAAGGAAAAAGAAGACGAGGTAGAGGTCAAGAAAGGGGAGCTAGCGAGAGGGAGGAAAAGGAGGAGAAGGAGGAAGAGGAGGAGGAGGAGGAGGAGAAACCCAACGTGGCGGGTGAGGTAGTGTAGGGCAGGATCCAAAGAAAAGACGGGTCAGCCAGCCAGAGGTACGGTTTTAGACATTCCTGCGCACCACGTCAGAGCATCCCAGCTCGCTTCACCTCGTTTGTTGACCGCTTGACGGCGCTCGTGTCGTGTGTGCCTCAGTCATGGATTGACCGGCGTGAGGTATGGATGGGTGATACTGCTGCCCTGCCCGCTCTGGCCCACGTTCGCTCACTCACTCATTTTTTTAATTTACTCAACAGTTTCTGAATGTGCGATTATATTAAAAGCAATTTTATGCATATAAGTATTTATCCAACTGAATATATATATATATGTATTTATTTATATATATATATATATATATATATATATATATATATATATATATATATATATATATATATATATATATATATATATATATATAGATATATATATATATATATATATATAGATATATATGTATTTATATATATATATATATATATATATATATATATATTACTACCCAATACCTTTTAATAGTTTGGTTATAGATTAATACATGTAATGGTCAGTGGTAAATATTTTAATGAAAAATAATACATTAGCCTATAGTTTTACAATGCAACTGACTCTGGAATGAAAAATATAAAAATACTAATACAAATAATAATTATAATTATATGGTTTTGAAGATAACTAATAACCAATAAGGATCATAGTTACCAAGGGTGAAAAAAAATATGGTAAAGATACCATATGAACAGGTGTTTTATTTAAAAAAAATTTTTTATTTTTTTGTCTTCATTCCTACAGATATTTGCTTTTTTCCTCTCCATTCTTAGATTTCTGTTTAATTGTCTCATTCTGAAATAAACTGATATTTTAGCAAAAAAAACAATGACATCTTGAGGAACATTTTGCACAGATGTTTTGAGTTCTTCAACAATATTTTGCACACATCTCTTTCCTGCAATAAGACCTGAGCCATGCATTGCCTTAAATTTATTTCTCATTACCTTTAAGTCTAGCATAAAATAATCTGAAGGGAAATAAAGGCCACCACTGTTTTTTACATCAATCCATGATGGCTGTAGAGAGTTAGCTTCTCTGTTAATAGCCTTGTTTCCCAAATGAGGATACTTGTGTTTATATTTTTTTACAATATACCCTCCTATATACATTAGTGATTCCTCTTCCATTACATTTTGTGGCGTATTTTCATCACTCAACAAACTACTGTCTTTCTCATCTTGATATTCTTCAACTTCATTTTCATCCAACTCTATATCTTTAAAAATCATTGCAGTTAAACAGAGTTCTTGGGACAACGCGGACTGATCGTAAGAAAGGTCTTCATTTGAGTTTCCTTTGCCAGCATAAAACCTTACAGATGCAAAGGGCTCAAATTCTTCTTCATTACAACAGGTTTTGGGGGCGAGTAACTTTGCCTCTTTCCCTAGAAGTAACTTCTTTAAACGATGTTTGAATGTGATACAATTTGGGTGCTCATAAGTGCCTTCCATTTGTCTTATGCACCCAAAGAAATGTTCTAGGCAATCCTGATTCAGCTTCCTAGTCATTATGTAGGAAATACCAAATACTTGTGAGAGCATTTGACTTAGGCCTATCAAAGAAAATGAGGATAACAATATCCCTTTTTGAAACTGATATAAGCCTTTCCTTCGTGAATTGTCAACTTTCATTGTTCTTGTAATATACATCATGTTCTGTAGTGTTTTCCTTTGTTCATCCAAGTTAATTCCAAAAGCATTACGTGACAGTTTGTCCCCAAATTTCTGAGAAGAATTCATAACATCAAACCATTTGTCAACAAGGGCCAGGAAATCTGCTGTTTCTTTAAAATTACAACTCTTTAGAAAACCTCTTTCCCCAAGAAACAGTAGTGCCTTTGAACAACTTTCAGACAAAAGCTGAGTAGCATATTTTACGCGTTGTCTCTGTTGACCCTGAACATTTAAGTGTATTTCATTTATTCTATGGGCCAAGGAAAGCTCTGTCTTCTGCATTGACATCATCTCCCTAATGGCACAGTCAGAAACACGTTCTCCAGTGTGAAGAATGAAGCTTGAATCAATAAAATTATTTCTTATTAGTTTCATTATGTGAGGAACATCTGCTAAAATGAAAACTTCCCTATCAGAGTATGGGTTTTTAAATGAACACTTTCCTTGCATCGGATCAATATTAAAATCTTTCCAAATGCGCAAATTCGTCGGCCCCATATCATGCACAATGGCAACTACTGGATAGCCAGCTTCTTCTATTTGCCTGATTAAATTAAACAATACATCTTTGGAATATGAGACATCAAAGTCATAATAAATAGGCTGTTTCCATCTCCTACCAGCCCCCTAACCATAAACACCAAAACCCTTTTATGAGGTTTATACAGTGTATCTGAACCTTTGTCATAGTTCCATTCACTGACTATTGCCAT
>NW_026111567.1:287500-356467 GCF_024679095.1 Eriocheir sinensis | reverse complement strand
CTGTATACTGTTATACATTCATCAATTTTATTTGAACCACGATGACTTTTTTTCAGGTTACGAATCTGTATGCAGCCCTCCCCTTAGACAGTTTGTCATGGACGCCTATAACAAATAAAAGCAAATTTGGTTTAAAGCATATTTATATACATCTTTTTTTGTTGTGTATATGCTCCGATTGGCTGACTGCCGGGACATAACAGCTGTTCCACCATTGTTGCTTACTGCTGACCATAATGTGAAGATATGCTTTGGGAAAAACAGGTTCCTTAATATGATGAACTTAACCACTGGAATCGTGTTTATTAAGGCGAACACAACAAACAAATATAGTAACATAAGCCAAGGTTAATTAATGGTAATCCATCTATATATTACATAGGTGCCGTGCATACACCACTGTAAACCACATGGAACACATCTAATAATAATAATAACAACAACGAATAGCATAAATCCGCATCGTTTACGTTTTTCGCATTGTTTACGGGCGCATTGTTTACGTTTTTCGCATCGTTTACGTTTTTCGCATCGTTTACGGGCGCATTGTTTACGTTTTTCGCATCGTTTACGTTTTTCGCATCGTTTACGGGCGCATTGTTTACGTTTTTCGCAGTTTACGGGCGCATTGTTTACGTTTTTCGCATCGTTTACGTTCTTCGAATTGTTTACGGGCGCATCGTTTACGTTTTTCGCAGTTTACGGGCGCATTGTTTACGTTTTTCGCATCGTTTACGTTCTTCGAATTGTTTACGGGCGCATTGTTTACGTTTTTCGCATCGTTTACGTTTTTCGCATTGTTTACGGGCGCATTGTTTACGTTTTTCGCATCGTTTACGTTTTTCGCATTGTTTACGGGCGCATTGTTTACGTTTTTCGCATTGTTTACGGGCGCATTGTTTACGTTTTTCGCATCGTTTACGTTTTTCGCATTGTTTACGTGTTTCGCATCGTTTACGGGCGCATTGTTTACGGGCGTCCAAGTAACGGAATGTCTCGGGACGAGGGGGCAGGTGTTGCAGGTTCGCAAGTGGGCGGGTAGGATGGTAGACAGGCGTGGTGGGAAAGAGGCAGGGAGCGAGGGAGGGTGGTAGGCAGGCTGGTAGGGAGGTAGATAGGTAGGTGGGAGGGGAGGGAGGGAGGTGAGCGGGAAGGTAGCTAGCACAGACCTACTCCCACTGCGAACCTCCATGCCCCTCCCCTCCTCCTTCCCTTCCAACCTATACCCACCCACCCACCCATATCCCTCCCCTCCCTCCCCTCTCGTTCTACACCCCCATCAACCCACTCACCCACCCACCTCGTTTGGGCTGTGTTTTTGTGTGCTAGCCACTGTGTTTTGAGGGAGGTGTGTTGCAGGTTCGCAAGTGGGCGGGTAGGATGGTAGGCAGGCGTGGTGGGAGAGAGCCAGGGGGCGAGGGAGGATGGTAGGCAGGCTGGTAGGTAGGTAGGTAGGGAGGTGAGCGGGAAGGTAGTTATTAAAGATCTACCCCCACTGCGAACCTCCATGCCCCTCCCCTCCTCCTGCCCTCCTTACCTATACCCACCTATCCCCCCTCCCATCCCTCCCTCCCTCTCCACACCCGCCCACCAACCCACTCACCCACCCACCTCGTTTTGGGTTATTTGAGGTGACTGAGTCTAGGGTTTTGTGTGCTGAGTCTTGGGTTTCTTGTGTTGAGTCGTATTTCATTTTGGCCGAGTCCTCTATTTTACGAGTTTCGTCTCATCTATGGGCGCATCGTTTACGTGTTTCGCATCGCTATTACGTGTTTCGCATCGCTTACGTGTTTCGCATCGCTATTACGTGTTTCGCATCATTTACGTGTTTCGCATCGCTATTACGTGTTTCGCATCGTTTACGTGTTTCGCATCGCTATTACGTGTTTCGCATCGTTTACGTGTTTCGCATTCTATTCCCGTCACTGCCTGTTGCTTGCCGCCCGCCTCGCCTGTGAATGGAAGAATGTGTGAACCATCTGTATGTCATGGGAAGAATGTGTGAACCATCTGTATGCTACGGGAAGAATGTGTGAACCATCTGTATGTTACGGGAGGGAAGAATGTGTGAACCATCTGTATGTTACGGGAAGAATGTGTGAACCATCTGTATGTTACGGGAAGAATGTGTGAACCATCTGTATGTTACGGGGAGAATGTGTGAACCATCTGTATGTTACGGGAGGGAAGAATGTGTGAACCATATGTATGTTACGGGAAGAATGTGTGAACCATCTGTATGTTACGGGAGGGAAGAATGTGTGAACCATCTGTATGTTACGGGAGGGAAGAATGTGTGAACCATCTGTATGTTACGGGAAGAATGTGTGAACCATCTGTATGTTACGGGGAGAATGTGTGAACCATCTGTATGTTACGGGAAGAATGTGTGAACCATCTGTATGTTACGGGAAGAATGTGTGAACCATCTGTATGTTACGGGAAGAATGTGTGAACCATCTGTATGTTACGGGAGGGAAGAATGTGTGAACCATCTGTATGTTACGGGAGGGAAGTGTGTGAACCATCTGTATGTTACGGGAAGAATGTGTGAACCATCTGTATGTTACGGGAAGAATGTGTGAACCATCTGTATGTTACGGGAGGGAAGAATGTGTGAACCATCTGTATGTTACGGGAGGGAAGAATGTGTGAACCAAGGTCCAAAGAAGAGACAGGTCAACGCACGCGCAGGTCTTGGGGTAGAAGGGGGGGATTATTGACGTCACAGGGTTCGTAGGCTGGAGGTCTGAGGTGACGAGCTGGGTCAGTTGGGTGGCTGCTGGGCAAAAGTTCACATCTCGCCAGCACCTCGCGCTCTCTCTCGTCCCTCCCTTCCTTCCCTCTCTCCTTTCCTTCCTTTCTTCCCTCCCTCCCTCCCTTCCCACCTCTCTCTCTCTCTCTCTCTCTCTCTCTCTCTCTCTCTCTCTCTCTCTCTATATATATATATATATATTGTACACATATTAATATATAATTATACTGTTATTATTATTATTATTATTGTCATTATTATTATTATAATTATTATACAGAACACACACATCAAAAGGTTTATTTCTTTTCCAAACATTTTATTTTCAGCAATGCCCCTCCATCATATGTAATATAAACAGCTTAGATCTACACAGATGATTAAGTGGAACTTCTACATACTAGTGGCAAAATAATTGCTTACTGAATAGGGTAAGGTGTAAATTGATAGGAAACCAGATATTTAATGTGGCTTATTTTTATTATTATAACAATCATTATCAAATATAATTTACTTACCAAAGAATTCTACACATAAAAATAAAAACGTACAGGAAAAAGGGCAGAGGCAGTAATCAGAAAGACTTCACAAATATAACCCCAACAATTACACTTTATTTATTACATGTCATAATTATTTTGATCTGTACATTTCCTTTTCTGTGGAGGTTTCTTGCCTGATGTTAATTTTGCCTTTTTTTTCATGACTCTTGCCTTCTCTGATAATTTTCTGTTCAATATTCTCATTCTAAAAAACACTCTGCATTTTATAAAATAAGCTATTACATCTTCCGGTAAAGACACAAGCTGCACCATGTAAGTTGTTAAATTTTTAAAAGCATTTTCTTCAGCTTTCAATAAGGAGTTCCCATGGTAGCAATTAAATAATTTTTCCATAATTATTAACTTCTCTAAAAAGTCTTTGTTAGGTGTTTTTAGTTTACCTTCAACCCTGCTACATGCAGAAATCCATGTATTGTCATTTTTTGTAGAATTTGATCCTAGAAACTCATATTGGGGAAATTTTTTTACCAAGAAACCCCCAACATACCTCAAACCTTCAGCCTCCATGGCATCCTCGAAATTCATTCCTTGGACATCAAATGAAGGGGGATCATAAGCATTTAATTCCTCTTTATCCAATGCAAAAATCATTGCAGACAGACAGAGCTCTTCATTTAAATTTACCCTAGTTACTGTGTTAGTTGTGTTTGTGTCTATTTCAGAGACTGAGAGTAACAAATCTGAAACAGTTGTAGTGTCACTATCTTGATGAGTGTTGTAACCACACCCCATCAAAGCAATTTCTTTCCCAAGAAGATATTTTTTCACTCTATACTTAATCTGCACTGGAGATGGGTTATCGTTATTTCCTCCCATTTGCCTTAGACAACAGAAAAAATGTTCCAAACAATCTTGATTAAGTCTATATGTTAGCAAGTATGTGACATTATATTTTTCATTTAGCATTTCATACAATTTATTGAGAGACTTTGAAGACATTATTATCCCTTTTTGAAATTGGTATAAAAAATTCTTCCCACGAACTCTCATTTTTTGAATTGTCTGTATCATTTGTGTGAGTGTCTCATTTTGTTTTTCCAAATTTTTCCCATAACCATGTCTTGAGGACTTTTCTCTGTCCAGTGGTACCCTGGAGTTAAATAAATCAAACCACTTATCGGCCAGCAGTATGAAGCTACTAGTGGTCTCCCAATCTTTACTTTTCAGGAGCCCCTGTTCACCAAAAAAATTAAGAGTGGTGGCTGTTGTTTCTGACAGCAACTGTGCAGCTAAACGTACATTCATTCTTCTGGCTCCTTCTACTTCAATGTGTTTTTCACTTAATTTGAATGTTGTTTTTAAATCTCTCACACTTCTCATTATAATTTCATTTATGCTTGAACTTGTTACATTTCTTTCTCCTTTCCCATCTAATGTAAAGCCAGAATCTAAGAGATTATTTCTAATTAATTTTATAAGATGAGGAGCATCTGTGAACACAAAAATTTCCCGGTCATCTGATGCTGGGTTTTTAAAACTTGTCCTTTCAATGTTTACGCCAAGTGTTCTCAGAAGTTTGAGATTACTTGATCCCATGTCTGACACCATGGCAACCACAATCAAGCCAGCTTCTTCTACCTTAATGATAATTTCCTCCAATATGTCTTTTGTCATGTGTGTGTCAAAATTGTAATAAACAAGCTGCTTCCACGGGCTTGTCAGTCCCCTTAACATAGCACATTGGAGCCTCTGCTTGGGTTCATGAATAGTATCAGTGCCTTTGTCATATGTCCAGTCACATGCAACACTTGTTTCATCAAAAGATAAGACACAGAGGCGTTCAAAATCTTGCATTTTTTCTGTTTTTTGCCTTAAAAGTTGAAGTACTGGTACCAGTACACCAAGTTTTATGTCCAGCTTTGCCACGCGGCGATTAAGTGTACTGACACATGGGAGAGGAAAGTTTTTTTTGGTTCGAAGGTATTCATAAGCCTTGGAGCTGTAGCTGTGCAGTACCAGTGCTTCAGCAATATCATCATCAGTGTAATTTGAAACAGATTTTCCACTTAGTATTGAATCAATTTGTGTATCTGTAAATATTTTTTCAAGTCCTTTCCGCGAATCGGACACACCCCTTTGGTATGCATTTTCAATTTCATCTTTCAAGATTTTTTTTTCCTCTTCCCATTTAATCTTCTCATTAAGTAGAGCATTTTTTTCCTCTTCCAGCATTTGAAGTTTTTGGATGACCTCAGACCAGGAGTACTCTGCATTTCCCGAAAAAAAGTAGAGATATTAATTTCAGGCAGACAGAGAGAGAGAGAGAGAGAGAGAGAGAGAGAGAGAGAGAGAGAGAGAGAGAGAGAGAGAGAGAGAGAGAGAGAGAGAGAGAGAGAGAGAGAGAGAGAGAGAGAGAGAGAGAGAGAGAGACATATAGAGAGAGGGAATAAGAAGAAATTACATTTTAATCTATGAATAATGACAAAGAAAACCTGAACATTAATGTCCATAGCTTGCTTGTTGATTTCATAACTTAACATTAACATGAAGGAATTAAGATTTTGTTACCAAGAAATAAATAAACAAAGCCAGGTGAGCTACACAGTAAAACAATAATGAAATGAATTATCTCCTGCTGTCTTGTAATAACGACTCATATTGAAAATAGTTCAGTAAAGTAAATGCTCATAAAGTGGACTCACCATCAGTCTGTGGGTGCTTGCTGAAATTTGCAGAAGGGAGTGGTCTCACACAACCTGCAGCTGGAAGGGTGTTGGGAGGCAGATTTTCTTGCAACACTTTCCTACCCTGACTGGTTGTTGTTTCTGAAAATGCAATTATTTTTAACAATATTAGTGGATTCATGGTAACATGCAAACCTTCACATGCAAACCTTCACATGAAAGAGAGAGAGAGAGAGAGAGAGAGAGAGAGAGAGAGAGAGAGAGAGAGAGAGAGAGAGAGAGAGAGAGAGAGAGAGAGAGAGAGAGAGAGAGAGAGAGAGAGAGAGAGAGAGAGAGAGAGAGAGAGAGAGAGAGAGAGAGAGAGAGAGAGAGAGAGAGAGAGAGAGAGAGAGAGAGAGAGAGAGAGAGAGGAAGACCTGACCTGACTTAGAAATAAGCTGTTAATACTCAAGTCATTACTGTAATTTTTTTCCTGCTTGCTGGTATTTTTATCTGCATGAATTTTTCTTCTAAATCAATTTATTTAACATATAAATTGAAGTATCTATAATAAATATTTATATTGTTTTCAAATGTTGAAGATATAAGACATGAGAGAGAGAGAGAGAGAGAGAGAGAGAGAGAGAGAGAGAGAGAGAGAGAGAGAGAGAGAGAGAGAGAGAGAGAGAGAGAGAGAGAGAGAGAGAGAGAGAGAGAGAGAGAGAGAGAGAGAGAGAGAGAGAGAGAGAGAGAGAGAGAGAGAGAGAGAGAGACCTGACCTGACTTAGATAAGCTTTTAAATTTTTCCTATTTGCTGTTTTTTTTATTGGTATGAATTTTCTTCTAAATCAATTTATTTAACATATAAATTCAAGTATCCATAATTTATGTTTATATTGTTTTCAAATGTTGAAGATATAAGACATGAGAAAGAGAGAGAGAGAGAGAGAGAGAGAGAGAGAGAGAGAGAGAGAGAGAGAGAGAGAGAGAGAGAGAGAGAGAGAGAGAGAGAGAGAGAGAGAGAGAGAGAGAGAGAGAGAGAGAGAGAGAGAGAGAGAGAGAGAGAGAGAGAGAGAGAGAGAGAGAAATAACACAAATGATACTTGCAGTGGCATAAAGAATATAGACCATTGCAATTCACACACACACACACACACACACACACACACACACACACACACACACACACACACACACACACACACACACACACTAATGGACAAATCTTATGAGGAAAGACTTTCCAAACTCAACTTGACAATACGCTGGAGCAGAGAAGAGAGATGACCTGATTGCAGTTTATAGAGTAATGAAAGGTATGGAAGATCTGGACAGAGATGACTTAATAGCTTGGGACACGGGAGACACGAGGGAACATGGGAAAAAGATGAAAAAAGTATCTTACAGAAGAGACATCAAAAATAAAAGTTTTCCCCACAGAGTAATTGAAGCATGGAATGGTCTGGGGGATGAAGTGCTTCAAGCTGAATCAATTAGTGAATTTAAGGTCAAACTTGATAAAGAGAGATACAGAGACGGGACAGGAGCAGCTTAGCTCTCCTCCCGTATACTACAACTAGGTAAATACACACACACACACACACACACACACACACACACACACACACACACACACACACGAACGAAAAAAAAAAAGAAGAAGCAATCTTACCTGTATTTGATGGTGTTATAGTAGGATATCAATGTATTATTATTATTTAATATCACCACGAATTAGGCATACAATTGTCAATGGAAAAACCCCACGACAGATAGATCACGCCACCTTATAGGAATGTCGTCCGTCAGTGTTTACCGTCTCAGTTTTGTATACTTTGCACTCCGATGGTGCGTGGAGGTCACCTTGACATACGTGACCAATTGTAACAATTATTTTCCAACCTGTAACTCGCGACTCCTTCACGAGAGTCCGACTGACACACAACGACAGTCGCTCTCGCTCCGTCGCTTCTTGTACATAAAGGCTACGAATATAATTCGCCTTAAGGAAGCTGAAGTCTTAATCAACACCCTTTAAACGCCCCCCGACAAGCCCGTTACATTTGGTTGGCAGCGGTCACCCCGCGCCTGTGCCTTCGCTACCTCGTTCTCCTCCAAGCCACGAGAACTCACCAACAAAACTCCGGGGACAGGCGTACAAGGGAAGAAGGAGTCAACGCACCTGCCGTCCGCGGCAACGCACCAGCCGTCCGCGGCATCTCACAAGGCGCCCACCTACGTGCAACTCACAAGGCGCCAGCTACAAGCATCTCACACGGCGCCCACCTACGTGCAACTCACAAGGCGCCAGCTACAAGCATCTCACAAGTCGCCACCTACGTGCAACTCACAAGGCGCCAACTACAAGCATCTCCCAAGTCGCCACCTACGTGCAACTCACAAGGCGCCAGCTACAAGCATCTCCCAAGTCGCCACCTACGTGCAACTCACAAGGCGCCAGCTACAAGCATCTCCCAAGTCGCCACCTACGTGCAACCTCAGGCGCCAGCTACAAGCATCTCCCAAGTCGCCACCTACGTGCAACTCACAAGGCGCCAGCTACAAGCATCTCCCAAGTCGCCACCTACGTGCAACTCACAAGGCGCCAGCTACAAGCATCTCCCAAGTCGCCACCTACGTGCAACTCACACGGCGCCAGCTACAAGCATCTCCCAAGTCGCCACCTACGTGCAACTCACAAGGCGCCAGCTACAAGCATCTCACAAGTCGCCACCTACGTGCAACTCACAAGGCGCCAGCTACAAGCATCTCACAAGTCGCCACCTACGTGCAACTCACAAGGCGCCAGCTACAAGCATCTCACAAGTCGCCACCTACGTGCAACTCTACAGGCGTCCAGCCTACAAGCCTCGAGCATTCATTTCTCCAGCATCTCGTATGTGACTAATTCCCTTAATTCATTGTCTTTCGCGAACAAAACAGAGTTTGCGGAAACCCTGGAGGAAACGCTGCCTGATTATTTGCATCTCCCCTACCTGTACCCTGGATTTTTTGTACCAATGTTTCTGATGTTCGTCAGTCTCGTCGTCATGTGCTACCTTATTAGGAGAAACTCTGTCCTGCACGATTATTTGGTTGTGCAGACGCGGCGACTGGATGCAGGGAGGCCACTGGCAAGGTAGTTTTCCTTTTCTCAGACAAGTCAGGGGACAGAAACCTGGCTGCTCCTATACTTAACATTGTACTGTGTTTCACTACTGTATTTTTTTTAGAGCTAGATCAACGTTTCATTGTCTGTAACTATGCCAGTTGATAGTTTCTTATACATGTGTCCTTATATTTATCTTTTGAGAGGTTTCTTATGTTTCATGTCACACACGTTGTGGTTTCCCTCTCACTATTTATATTATAATTCCACATCTGTTCTTACATAGCCAGTGTTTTAATATAATTGTATCATAGGCAGTCTGCTTGACAAACTCCCACTATGTATGTTCATGGTACCTAGACTGCTATTTCGATTTTTATATATCGCGAGGTCGCGATCACTGGTAGGTGACCGAGCGGTGTTATAGTAGGATATCAATGTATTATTATTATTTAATATCACCACGAATTAGGCATACAATTGTCAATGGAAAAACCCCACGACAGATAGATCACGCCACCTTATAGGAATGTCGTCCGTCAGTGTTTACCGTCTCAGTTTTGTATACTTAGCACTCCGATGGTGCGTGGAGGTCACCTTGACATACGTGACCAATTGTAACAATTATTTTCCAACCTGTAACTCGCGACTCCTTCACGAGAGTCCGACTGACACACAACGACAGTCGCTCTCGCTCCGTCGCTTCTTGTACATAAAGGCTACGAATATAATTCGCCTTAAGGAAGCTGAAGTCTTAATCAACACCCTTTAAACGCCCCCCGACAAGCCCGTTACATTGGTGGTAAATATAGTGTTGGAGCTGCTCCAGGCTTGAAACATTTGTATCGTGGAGGCACCGGTTTATCAAGGAGTTCGTATTTGAGGTTTCTTTCAAATGCTGCCTCTTCAAAATGCTTGCTGCATATCCTCTGTGTCATGGGGTTGAAGTTATTTTGCCTCCCACACAGCTGAATCCATTTGTCGCAAGTGTCTTTATCTCTCGGAAAGCGAAAATAATGATAATCCGATTTTCCTTTAGCATGATAATTGTCACAGTTACGCACTGCACAACTAGGCATTGTGGCAAATTTCGGCGCGACACAGAGAGAGAGAGAGAGAGAGAGAGAGAGAGAGAGAGAGAGAGAGAGAGAGAGAGAGAGAGAGAGAGAGAGAGAGAGAGAGAGAGAGAGAGAGAGAGAGAGAGAGAGAGAGAGAGAGAGAGAGAGAGAGAGAGAGAGAGAGAGAGAGAGAGAGAGCGAGGTGCTGGCGAGATGTGAACTCTTGCCCAGCAGCCACCCAACTGACCCAGCTCGTCACCTCAGACCTCCGGCCTACGAACCCTGTGACGTCAATGCGCGGGTCATGACAATTATTGAGCAGCTCGTGCGTTGACCTGTCTCTTCTTTGGACCTTGGTGTGAACCATCTGTATGTTACGGGAGGGAAGAATGTGTGAACCATCTGTATGTTACGGGGAGAATGTGTGAACCATCTGTATGTTACGGGAGGGAAGAATGTGTGAACCATCTGTATGTTACGGGAAGAATGTATGAACCATCTGTATGTTACGGGGAGAATGTGTGAACCATCTGTATGTTACGGGAAGAATGTGTGAACCATCTGTATGTTACGGGAGGGAAGAATGTGTGAACCATCTGTATGTTACGGGAAGAATGTGTGAACCATCTGTATGTTACGGGAAGAATGTGTGAACCATCTGTATGTTACGGGAAGAATGTGTGAACCATCTGTATGTTACGGGAAGAATGTGTGAACCATCTGTATGTTACGGGAAGAATGTGTGAACCATCTGTATGTTACGGGAAGAATGTGTGAACCATCTGTATGTCGCGGGAGGGAAGAGTGTGAAAATCGGTGTCATTGCTTAAAAAAATAAATGAAAACTGTTACGATTTCTTACCATAATTAAGAATGAGAAAGGGCAATGAGGAAGGTGAATGAGATACGGAAGAAAGAATGAGAAAAATGAGACCAAGGAGGAAGTAGTAGTCTTTTTTTTTTTTTTTACGGAAAGGGAACATCGCATGGGTAAACAAAATAATAAATCCACTTCGTACATTTTGGATGGAGAGGCGTCTGGAAGGGGAGAGGGAAGGGAATTTTTAATGATTGCCTGAAATGAAAGAGATAAAAACACAGAGTGAAGGGGATTACGGAAGGAGGTGAGGTGAGTGAGAGGGGGTTTAGTAAAGGAGGAAAAGTGAGAGAGAGGAGGAGTAGGAAGAATGTGAGGTGAGTGAAGAGGGGGGAAGAGAGGAGGTGAGTGAGGTGTGTGAGATCAAGGAGGGTTAGGAAAGAGGTGAGGTGAGGTGGATGAAGGGGTGGGTAAATAGGATGTGAGGTGAGGTTAGCGAGGGGGGGGGGGGAGGCTTAGAAATATGTGGAGGTGAGGGAGGGGTAGAAAGGGCTAATCCTCTAGGGGATTTGTAGTGAGGAGGAGCAGAAAGGAGGTGAGGTGAGAGGGTGGGGGGGCTCGAAACACTCTGAAACCCACGTAAAACACTCGGAATAAGCCAAATCACACGCAAAAACACCGGAAACACAACAACACACTCGAAACACTCTGAAACCCACGTAGAATACTAGGAAACAGCCAAATCACACGCAAAAACACCGGAAAAACAACACACTTGAAACCCTGAAACCCACGTAGAACACTAGGAAACAGCCAAATCACACGCAAAAACAGCGGAAGGAAAAGGAAAAAAAAAAAGAAGGGAGAGAGGGAGATGGAGGGAAATAGAGAAAGAGATGAAGGGAAGGGAAGAAGATGGAAGATGAAGAAAGAGAAGTAGGGAGATGAAGGGAAGAGGACGAAGAGAAAAAGAATGTAGGGTGTAAGAAAGAGGGAAGGAGGGAGTGTTGGTGGTAGCGAGTGTTCTCAGTGCTAATTGGTTCACGGGTAGAGAAACTCATATCCGCCAGGGTTACTTTATTCATAAAAACATACACAGGTCATTAAGACAAGCACAGCACATAGAATAGGTGTTTGTTTGTGTATGCGTTTGTGTAGATGTAGTGTAGTTTTAGAAACATTTAAGTTGGTGTATATGTGAAACAATGTGTAGAAGGAATGTATAGCAGGACGAGGACAGACAGTAGAAGGTAAACGAGAAACAATATATAAACAATTGAGACGCAATACGAAAGACAGAAAGAGCCGAGAGACAAGACAAGGGACATCAATAACAAAATACATAGTGTGTGCTGCCGCACTCCATTTTCTTAGTCACCGGGAAGGAGAGCACACGGCTTTCAGCGGTGACTGCTACAGGAGGAGAGACGGAGAGAGAAAGATGCAGGGGAGAGAAGGAAAGAAGGTGAAGGGAAGAGGAGGAAGATAAAGAAAAGGAGAGAAAACGAAAGGAAGGCACAGAAAGATAATGATGAGAGAAGAGAAGGAAGAGATATGATGGGGAGAGAAAGGAGAAGTGACAGGAAGAGAAGGGAAACGAAGGGAAAAGGATGAAGGGGGATGAAGGGAAGAGGAGGATGAGAAAAAAGAAGGGAGGATAGGGAGGAGGGAGGAGGAAGGAGACGCAAGGGAGAGGAGAAAAAGGAGGGAAAAAAGTGAAGGGAAGAGAAGGGAGAGATGTAGATAGGAGGGATACATGACTGGAAGAAGACGAAGAGAAAAAAAAGACGGAGGGAGATGCAAGGGAGGGAGGGAAGACAAAGTGAAAAAGGAGGGAGTGAGGGAGGGTGAGGCAGGCGGCTGGGGGCAAGAAACACTCCCCTCAGCACCCCTCCCTCTCTACCTTGTTTCCGGCACCCCACTTCCCAGCACGAAAGTGCACACTTTTTCCCTCCTCCTCCTCCGCCCCAAGAAGACTCGGCCCCCAAGGCTCTATCGTGATCTTGTCCCTTGTTACTTGAGCTTCCTTTGCGAGTGTACTCCATCCCTTAGAAGACTTACGACCATAGTGTTAGTCTTCCCCATTCCCTTCTCGTCCCCATCCCCATACGCGGGACTGGGGTATGGACAAGCCGCCCCGTCACCTTCCCATCCCCGGGACAGATATGAGGGACCAACCCGCACGTCATAATAATGTTGGCAGCACTTTCAAGCCAATAATTACAGAAAACGAGATAAATAATGCATTTTTCACACACCATTGTATTCATATACATTATATATCATAAAACCATGACTGGTCACACACACCTGGGCAGCCACATAGGGGTTGCCAGGTCGTGTCATTTATGGCATTTTTGTCTTAAATCAAAGTGGTCGCCAAGAAATGCTATTTTTTATGGTATATGTTAAGCATTCCCATAATAATGCCATGTTTAGTTATCAATCTGCCGTCTTTTGCCATTCTTGGGGACAATTATAAACGAATCTTCAGGAATAACTGTACGTTTACAATCAAATGGAAACACCAGAGTCTTTACAAACTAAAAAATATATATTAACTTTAGCAAAGTTTGCGATATAATATCAGTCATAAAAATATTCTGATACTTTTCAATATATGTCCTTCTATCATAACAAATAGCACACTATTTACTCATGAAATATACGAAGGAAAAGCCGAAGATGTCCTGCTCTCTGCCCCGCGGAGTCAACATTTTTCCCACCCCATCCGCACCCTCACGGGGTAGCGTAAAGCAACCCCAACCACATGGGGACGCTTTACACTACGGGTTGTGGCCAAGAGAAAGGGAACGGGAAAGGAACGGGAATGGGGGAGATTAATTCTACGGCTGTTAGATCTCGTCCCGCTATAGTTCCCCATCCCCCTATCGCCTCCCCTTCCCCTTCCTTTGCGAGTGTACTACTCCCTAAAGAAGACTCGGCCTCCGTGCCTCTATCGTCTTCACGTTCCTTGCTCTTCAAAGAACTTCCTTCGTGACAGTTCTGATCGCTTTCAAACTTCCTCAATCAATTACATCATCACTGTGTCCCGTGTTTTAAATCCGACAAGCGAAAGGAAATTGGTACACATTATTACGTTGTCCAGACTCTTTTTATTATTTATTTATTTATTTATTTATTTGTTTTTACATTTCGCCTATGGCGCCAGTAGGCTTTCTTGGCGGGGCCTGGTGGTCGGCCACAGCCCACTATGGCGCAGGTAAGTGTTTATAGTGGCGCCATCTTGCTTTGCTTATGCTGCTCTCCGGAGCTCAACTTTGATCATCTCTTAGAGAGAAGCTAGAGTCCGGGTTGATAGGTGGTCTTCAGTACAGCATGAGGGTAGTCTTCGGCCACTCGGCGGTGACTGAAAATTTGCCAGCTTGATTGTAGCGGCGGGCGGGACGCGAACCTGCGTCTTCCTGGACGCAGCGCTTGCCTGCTGACCACTCAGCCACCACCTCTCGTGTCCTAAACCAAGCGAAAGGAAGTTGGTACACACTATTACAGTCGTCTCCACTTTGCTTGTAATTGTTTCCATCGCGATAATTACGATCGCATGAAACTTCCTTATTCAATTAAATCGTGTGTTCTTTATCCTTCAAGCGAGCGGAAGTCCAGACGTATAATTACACTCGGTGCCTTACTCTACACCGTACAGTGCGTCCCGCACCACCCACGCTGGATATTTTTAATCCCCCCCCCCCCCCCACCCGCCCTCTTTCCATCCTTCACCCTTCTTCTTTCCCGTCATTCTCAGCGGCACAAACCCCGCCTCCCCACCCATCTCTTTCTTACAGAGAATCCCTTTCTCACCTTATCCTTCCTCACCCTCCTGACACCCCTCCCCTCTCCTCCTTTCTCCACCTCCCTCACCCTTCTCCTCCCCCGTCATCCTCATGAGCGAGGGACCTGTACGACTACTATAGTCCGGCAACTCTTAAGTGGCGGCTCTGACGTAGACAGCCCGCTAGACACTGGTGCTGTCTCCAACTGACCTCGCGTACCGTGCCTCTCACACCCTTTTCTCTCTCTCTCTCCCCGTGTCTCTCTCTCTTTCTCTCTCAATCTAGTATAAAAACAACTATGTTTTTGTATGATTGATTCTCTAGCTGTGAGTGAATACAAAGAAATTTGTACAACACTCGGCAGCGTTGCCACCGCAGCGTTGTCAGCTCAAGTCGACCCAATACACCGCAGTTGCCTGTTGCTCTGCCTGCTTTAATTATCGCATTTCTGCCATTTTTAGTGTGTCTGCCATCTGCCATACAATGTCAGACATATGGCATAATTATGATAAAATATGGACACTGTACCTATATATGGAATGCAGGACCGTCAAGCAAATTCTGATGAGTCATATGCAGGTGAATGGTGAGGTGCCGCTGGGGATGGCCAGGAAGTGGGGAAGGAGTGGTCGCTAAGAACATGAAAATATTACACTTTGACCTTATTTCCACACCACCCAAGGGGTAAAGAGTCTTGGTGCAGTTTTTTTTAAGAGGTTTATTATTATTATTATTATTGTTATTATTATTATTATTATTATTATTATTATTATTATTATTATTATTATTATTATTATCATGCATTGTTGTGCACCATACTCCCCGAATGAGAGTACACCCCACTTTTCTCTCTCACACACACACACACACACACACACACACACACACAGAGAGAGAGAGAGAGAGAGAGAGAGAGAGAGAGAGAGAGAGAGAGAGAGAGAGAGAGGAGTGTGAGAGGCACGGTGTGCGAGGTCAGTTGGAGACGGCAACAGGGTCTAGGGGGCTGTCTACGTCAGAGCCGCTACTTAAGATTTGCCGGACTATACACAAGCCTTGATGATGATGATGATGGATCGCCAACTAGGAGAATGTTGCGTTACCTTGAGTCATTATTAGGAGTCCGGTGCAAAACACAGCTCTCTCTCTCTCTCTCTCTCTAAGGTAAAGTTTTCCTATTCATGTAAAAGATTAGACGATATTCATGAAAAATCAGTCATGCATATTCTCTCTCTCTCTCTCTCTCTCTCTCTCTCTCTCTCTGTCTCTCTCGTACAGCCACCTTCCTTCTCCTCTCGACAGGACCAAACAGCCGCCCCTCCTCCTCCTCCTACTCCCCCACACTCTTCTCCTTTTCCTCCTCCTCTCCCTTCTCCTCCTCTTCCTCCTGGACACTCGACTGCTCCCGGCCAAAGAAGACACGGAGAAGCGCTCTAATCACACACACACACACACACACACACACACACACACACACACACATAACCTTAGTTCCACTCACTATAGTCTGTTTCATTCCGTCTGGCCACCAACGAGGTGGGAAGTTTGATGGATGTGGCACCTGCGCATTTCTAGTTCGTGAATACGTGAAAATCAACTGTTGTGATATAAATTCAAGCTTATTTTTCAATAATATATTTGAATGTTTACTATGTATACAATAAACAACTCAGTCGTTTGCATCGATAATATAATATACAATTACACGAAAAGACAAGCTTGTATCAATAACATACTCACATCATGCTCGAACGATCTGTGGTTTTTCTAATTCATTGATTGGTAGCTCATTTCAGGTATATTAGGAGACATTTGGCTCTGCAAGCGCATATAAAAAATATCTTAATAATTTACTTCATGTAAATAGTGATTATTAATCGAAATAACATAAAATAGTAAATAATAACTGTTAAATGCGATGCTAGGCTATTTATAATATTAGGCATGTTATTTACCTGCCACGCATCAAAATTCCTTATGTATAGACACTTGCAGAGTCGGATAACACTTTATGTACCTGACTGAGATGAAATATGGGTATCTGAAAGACTATGAATCGTTCGAGTATGATCAGACTATACTATATGATATACAAAGAATTGTTTTTTCGTGTGCTTATATGGTAGATTATATCGATGCAAAGCGACATGTATGCGGTTCATATAAAAAAAGACTTGAGGGTTTTTTGTATACACAAACATTCAAATATATCACTGAAAAGATAAAGTTTATCTTCACGCAATCACGATGCAATGCACCATCTCCTGAATGCACCAGACCGAATGCACCCCCAGCCTAGTCTGAATGCACCAACTGATTAGTCTGAATGCACCAGACCGAATGCACCACCTGCCTAGTCTGAATGCACCACCTGCTTAGTCTGAATGCACCACCTGCCTAGTCTGAATGCACCAACTGCTTAGTCTGAATGCACCAGACCGAATGCACCACCTGCCTAGTCTGAATGCACCACCTGCTTAGTCTGAATGCACCACCTGCCTAGTCTGAATGCACCAACTGCTTAGTCTGAATGCACCAGCTGCCTAGTCTGAATGCACCAACTGCTTAGTCTGAATGCACCAGACCGAATGCACCACCTGCCTAGTCTGAATGCACCACCTGCTTAGTCTGAATGCACCAGACCGAATGCACCACCTACCTAGTCTGAATGCACCACCTGCTTAGTCTGAATGCACCAGACCGAATGCACCCCCAGCCTAGTCTGAATGCACCAACTTTGTAGTCTGAATGCACCAACTGCTTAGTCTGAATGCACCAGACCGAATGCACCACCTGCCTAATCTGAATGCACCAACTTTCAAGTCCGAATTTAGTAATAAATGGAAGCCTCATTCACCACAGTGTTCGTTACCAAGAGTGTAACAGTGAATTAATACAAGCATCATACAGCAAGTCTTTATTATTCTTCATTAAAATTTTAAATTTTTGGTGGCGAACTGGGTAAGTGACGAACTGGACTGGTGACGAAATGGGGTGTATCCTTCTGGATCCTACATATTTTCTTCTGTTTGCTCAGCCTTACTTGTAGAGGGAGCAACTTAGTCTCGTCATAAAGTATATTTTTGGCTTCCTGGCGTGGTCTTACGTCTCCTTCACTCACTACACATGGAAAGTGAATCCAGACCTTATGTCTTGTGCTATTCATTGTAAATGGCTTGAAGGCTTGGAGATGTCTTCTCTGTACTCCTAGAATTGTAACTGACTGAAGGCATTGTGTTGATACTGTCGAAAGTTATCCTAAACTAATGGTAAACACACTACCAGTAAACAGGCAGTTAGGCCTATTGTGTCAGTTGAGACTGTGGAAACGAGCTGTTATTTATAAACAGTTCCTAAGCCATTAGTAAACAAGTAGTTATAGGAGTTAAAATGTAAAATATTAACTGGCCTTAGGTCGGTGCATTAGAACCATAAAGGGTGGTACATTCAGACTGGGAGTGGTGCATTAGGACCAGGCATGTGGTGCATTGGAACCTTATACGTGGTGCATTCAGACCAAGGGTTGGTACATGTAGGCAGTGGTCCATTCGGGCAGTGGTGCATTAAGACCATAAACCGCCGACGGTGTCACTTTTTCTTGGGGGTGGGGGTGGGGGGCTTAACGTCGCTCGTCCTGCATCGTTAATCAAAAGTAAAACAAAGTTGCAAATCTCTCTCTCTCTCTCTCTCTCTCTCTCTCTCTCTCTCTCTCTCACACACACACACACACACACACACACACACACACACAGGAGACGTCAGCCTGTCACACGGGAGGTGACAGGTCGGCAGAATCAAGCAAGATAGAGGCTGTAGAATCTGTATAGCCTGTAGAGCAACCAAGTTAGAGACTGTACTAGTACAAGCAAGTTAATATGTGTTCTAAGGGCAAGCAAGTGTCTGTAGGCTGTATAGTCAGTTATGTCTGTAGGCTGTATTGTCTGCATGTCTGTAGGCTGTATAGTCTGTAGAGGCAAGCAAGTCTGTAAGGGTAAGCAAGTGTGTCTGTAGATTCTGTAAGGGTAAGCAAGTGTCTGTAGATTCTGTAAGGGCAAGCAAGCAAGCGTCTCTAGGGGCAGGCAAGTGTGTAGGCAGCAGCGACAAGCATGTTAGTCTGTAAGAGTCTGTCTGGGCACGCAAGAGTACATGGGTGCAGGGCCAGGCACGCGGGGCACGTTACCTTGTGTTCGCGGGGGAGGGCCTGGTGGGAGAAGTCCGGTTAATCCTCGGGGCACACAGGCAGCCCTGCTCGGCGGCAGATCACGGCCCCGCTGGCAGGCCGCGGCCACCTCGTTAGCTGCAGCAAGCACGCCTTCTTCCTCATCCTCTTCTGAACTGTTCCGCTTTGTATCGCTTCATGGCTCCTACTTGCTTCTTCTTCACTTATACACTCCACTGCACACTTATATACTCCACTGCACACTTAATACTTCACTATGCACACTTAGATGCTCCACTCTGCACACTTAATACTTCACTTTGCACACTTAGATGCTCCACTCTGCACACTTAATACTTCACTTTGCACACTTAGATGCTCTACTCTCCACACTTGATTCTTCACTGCACACTTAGATGCTCCACTCTCCACACTTAATACTTCACTGCACACCTAGATGCTCCACTCTGCACACTTAATACTTCACTGCACACCTAGATGCTCCACTCTGCACACTTAATACTTCACTCTGCACACCTAGATGCTCCACTCTGCACACTTAATACTTCACTCTGCACACTCAATACTTCACTCTGCACACCTAGATGCTCCACTCTGCACACTTAATACTTCACTGCACACTTAGATGCTCCACTCTGCACACTTAATACTTCACTGCACACTTAGATGCTCCACTCTGCACACTTAATACTTCACTGCACACTTAGATGCTCCACTCTGCACACTTAATACTTCACTCTGCACACCTAGATGCTCCACTCTGCACACTTAATACTTCACTGCACACTTAGATGCTCCACTCTGCACACTTAATACTTCACTGCACACTTAGATGCTCCACTCTGCACACTTAATACTTCACTGCACACTTAGATGCTCCACTCTGCACACTTAATACTTCACTGCACACCTAGATGCTCCACTCTGCACACTTAATACTTCACTCTGCACACCTAGATGCTCCACTCTGCACACTTAATACTTCACTCTGCACACCTAGATGCTCCACTCTGCACACTTAATACTTCACTCTGCACACCTAGATGCTCCACTCTGCACACTTAATACTTCACTGCACACTTAGATGCTCCACTCTGCACACTTAATACTTCACTGCACACCTAGATGCTCCACTCTGCACACTTAATACTTCACTCTGCACACCTAGATGCTCCACTCTGCACACTTAATACTTCACTGCACACCTAGATGCTCCACTCTGCACACTTAATACTTCACTGCACACCTAGATGCTCCACTCTGCACACTTAATACTTCACTGCACACATAGATGCTCCACTCTGCACACTTAATACTTCACTGCACACTTAGATGCTCCACTCTGCACACTTAATACTTCACTGCACACTTAGATGCTCCACTCTGCACACTTAATACTTCACTGCACACTTAGATGCTCCACTCTGCACACTTAATACTTCACTCAACACAAAGATTCTCCACTCTGCACACTTAATACTTCACTGCACACCTAGATGCTCCACTCTGCACACTTAATACTTCACTCTGCACACCTAGATGCTCCACTCTGCACACTTAATACTTCACTGCACACTTAGATGCTCCACTCTGCACACTTAATACTTCACTGCACACTTAGATGCTCCACTCTGCACACTTAATACTTCACTCTGCACACCTAGATGCTCCACTCTGCACACTTAATACTTCACTCTGCACACTTAGATGCTCCATTCTCCACGCTTAATACTTCACTGCACACCTAGATGCTCCACTCTGCACACTTAATACTTCACTCTGCACACTTAGATGCTCCACTCTGCACACTTAATACTTCACTCTGCACACCTAGATGCTCCATTCTCCACGCTTAATACTTCACTGCACACCTAGATGCTCCACTCTGCACACTTAATACTTCACTGCACACTTAGATGCTCCACTCTGCACACTTAATACTTCACTCTGCACACTTTGATGCTTCATTCTCCACTCTTAATACTTCACTGCACACTTAGATGCTCCACTATGCACACTTAATACCTCACTCTGCACACTTATTACTTCACGCTGCACCGAGCTCTGTTTCTCCGTACACTTTGCCTAATCTCTTGTTTTGCTTTTCAATTTTCTTTTCCTTCGTTTTCTTCACTGTAGCCTAGTGTGGTCTTTCAGCATCTCCCTTTTCTGTCCTTTTGTTTGTTTCCTACTGTTACACTTGCTGTTTTCATTTATCTTTTCCTGCTGTGTTCTTTTTTCCCGCCAAGTGTAAGTGAACTATGAACTCCATAAATATATCCAAACGACTGATTATAATCAGTCGTGCGATAGATAATAATTATTATCTATCGCACGTGTAGTGTCAAGCACCCGCGACTATAGGGAACTGAAGGGTTCAAAAATATATCCAAATAACTGATAATTATCTATCCCACGTGTAGTGTCAAGGGCAACTTCCCCGAGCCACACACTGCACCTCACAACACCACCACCATCACCGGCAAGAAGCTCACTGATCAGCTGACGGCGGGCAAGCGCGGGCCGCGGCGCGAACACGAGGTTGGCGGGATAAGCCTTGTACTCCTACCAACCAAAGGGTGGTTCTGCATCCCGTATGTTGGTTCTTGTGCATACTAAAGTTACAAAACAATGATAGATCTCAGTTTTATATACCGCCCACACAGATATAATGCTTTGTTTCGTTTTCTTATTGCAAGTGACCAGTTATCACACGTTTGGCACCTGCATCACTTCGCTCCGCTCTTCCCTCGTTTAATAATTATTGCAGAAACTCTGTCAACTCTTTCACTGAACAAGCTTATTCGTGTACTGACAGTAAGAATGGAAAGATCGACAGAGGACAGAGAGGCGAGAGGCTGGAGACGGTGACGGAGCGGCGGGCGGCGGCGAGGAAGGGAGGCAGGTTGGACACAAGCGGTGGTTGGGGGTGACACACACACACACACACATAGCAGATACAGAGGGAAAGACGTATTTGTATAATTTCATAGACACCAGAAAGATTGATTTACAATATGAAGAGTCTGAAGTTGGTATTCTTAGAGACGCTTCCGCCTCCTACAGGAACCCTAATGAAACTGCCTAGTTTAGGCTTGTTATAGTGAAACCAGATTTGGCGTTCGCTCCCGCGGGTCCTTTCCTCCCCGCCGCTCTGCCACACAGGCCCAATGATAACTACATATGAAGTCAGTTATTGGGGTGGAGGAGATAGGTTTGGCTCTGAAATCGGCAAACATAAGAGGCTGAGTAGGACAGTCTGGCAAGGCTGTAGGAGGCACGAGGAGACAGGGCGTGGGAGGGAGGGACACGGAAGGGAGGTACCTAGTCAGCAGGTATAATAGTTACGCCTGAATCCGTTTGACTTGTTCTTTCGCCGTCGACCCAATTTCCGGTCTGACTTGCAGCGTGCGAGTCATGAGCGAGGGGCGGGACGGAGACTGAACCAAACCTCCGTCAAACACCATATTACTGCTGCTTTTGACGCGCTGAGGATACGTGGAGGGGGGAGAGGAAGGTGAGAGAGAGAGAGAGAGAGAGAGAGAGAGAGAGAGAGAGAGAGAGAGAGAAAACGAAACAGTTGTTTATAAAAAAATCATTGCTCTCTCTCTCTCTCTCTCTCTCTCAAATATTTCGAATACACGCACTAAATCATTTACGTATATATTTTCTAGTTAGATATAATAAGTATCGGAATAAGGATAAGAACAAGAATAAGGATAATAAAAGACATAGGCAAGAATTGGTTCACCAATAGAGTGGCGGACGAATGGAACAGGCTTGGGGGCCATGTTGTGGGTGCCAATACCGTAGATACATTCAAGAAGAGGTTAGATAAAGCTATGGATTGTGAGGTAAGGTGGGGTTGAGTGTACAGGAGCTGCCTTGTATAGGCCAACCGGTCTCTTGCAGACTCCTTACGTTCTTATGTTCTTATGTTCTTATAATAATGGATGATTTCGACGCTACAGCTATTCAGTTACCGTGAACCGCAGAACCTTACTGAAAAATGCCTGTCTAATGTTATTTTTATTATTGCACTAAGTCACTGGTGGTTGAGTGTAATAATAACAATGGGTTTATGTGTGGAATTTATTTACCGTGAACCACAGAACCTTTGTGAAAAATGTTATGCCAGTCTCCTGTGACATTAACTATTGCACTAAGTGAGGGAACTGGTGGTTGACTGTAATAATAACAATGGGTTTATGAGTTGAATTTATTTATCGTGAACCACAGAACAGAGTGAAAATAATAGGCTAGTCTTCCATGTTGTTATCTATCGCTGCTAAAGGTGATTAAAAAAAAGAATGTACAAAATATACTATACTAGAACTACGTAGAACCGAGAATGAAAGTAATACGCCAGTTTTCTAACATGTTATTTATTGTTGTTAAATGTGACAAACAACAAAAGAAAATATTCCGCCCCTTCTCCCTTCCCTTCCTTATTTGTGGGTCAGCACCTTGGTTTGGGTTAGTAGAAGTAGTAGTAGTACTAGTATTCGTAGTACAGCAGCAGCAGCAGCAGTAGTAGTAGTAGTAGTAGTAGTAGTAGTACAGCAGCAGCAGTAGTAGTAGTAGTAGTACAGCAACAGTAGTAGTAGTAGTAGTAGTAGTAGTAGTAGTAGTAGTATATTCAACTAGAACCTCCATATTAAGTGCTTTCAATCTTCCGAGGAAAATAAAAGGCTAATAACTTAGGGCCGCTTTCACAGTCACTTTGTTTGTGTTGATCGTTACCAATAGCAGCGATCGCCGCTATGATATTTCACGTGAAACTGGCCTATGGGGTAGTGGCGGTTGCAGACGAGGCGAGAGGTGTCGAGTGTGTGTGGTAAGGTGCGGGGCTAGGCTAACCCCGCAGCCGCAACTACCCTATCGGACAGTTTTATGTGGAAATACTATAGCGGCGATCGGCGCCATTGGTAACGATCAAAACAAACAAAACGGTTGTGAAAGCGGCCCATGTTGGTGGCTCTGTACAGAATCTTTCCAGCTTAGATTTCCAAGGAAAGGCAAGTGAGAAGGTCTTTGTTTTCTTAATACGGTTAAATTTAGATGGAAGTGGAGCAGTAAGGCCCGTACTCACAAACCTTTGGGGGGCTTACACACACACACACACACACACACACACACACACACACACACACACACATTTGATAAGGCTGTGGTAGAGGCTGGGTTAGTATTTCCATGGGTAGTTTTATGAACCTAGTGATAGTTTTAATTTAACACTGGATGGTTACCTAATACACGTGAAACATATTCTCAGACATTTCGAGGCTCACACACCCACATATGATAAGGCTGTGGTAGAGGCTGGGTTAGCATTTTCATGGGTAGTTTTATGAACCTAGTGATAGTTTTAATTTATCCCTGGATGGTTACCTAATACACGTGGTCCATATTCTCAAACATTTCGAGGCTAACACACTTACATTTGTTAAGGCTGTAGTAGAGATTGTGCTAGTATTTCCATGGGTAGTTTTACGAGCCTAGGTATAGTTTGACAAGGCTTCTGTGCCACGAATGTTAGAAAACACACTAAAGAACCCGATCAATCTCCTTTGGGGCTTTGAGAAACATTTGTTGCAGGAGCGGAAAGCGTCTGAGAATACGGAGTCATTACGGCCCATGACTTGTTGAATGAGGAGGTTGGCGTGCAGGCAGTGTTACCTTGGAGTTGGAAGGAGGGGAAGCACAGGGTTACCACATATAACTCTGTAAGGGGGATGGACAGGTCGGGGCTTCTGGATTAATGTTGTGTACGTTGACTTTTAAATACTGTTTGCACACCCTCGTCCGGGAGAGTCTGACAGGGAGGGACACACACCACACCCACAACACACACTCATAATGACACACGGTAGAGTCAACAGTCGTGCCTTACGTTGACACAAAGGCTTGAATTTGTACACGCGTATAGTGGTAGTACCTCGTAAAACAATAATAAATCATTGCCATAATTAGAAGCTGCTTGTCTATTTATCTGTTTGTTTGAAAGTGATGCACATTTGTTTCATATAATCACTTACTCAGTAATTACAAACTGATAAAACCATGTGTTTATGTATTTATATGTATTTATGTCCGTTTATTTCAAAGGGACAGAATGTTCAGATTATCACCTGCTTCTCATGAACTCTCTTTGTGCCTCCGCGGTGCAGTGGTTAGCATCCCTAACTACGAATCTGGGGGCCTGGGTTCGAATCCCGCCTGTGCAGTCAGGGTGAAACCCGCCTGGCTGTTCAACCCCCCTTTGGGACTGGTCGGTAATTGGGTACCTGGGGAAACCAAGGGAGGATAAACTGTGGCAACCAGGATGTCACAATTGCCCGTGTCCCGTGGTAATGGGTTCTCACCCAACACAGGCACAAAGGTCAATGCAACACAGGTGAGCACCGATGCCACGCGCAGCTTTAGCGGATCTCCCTATAACATTACTCACTTAGTCATGTGAACGTTTCAGTAATCACAAACTAATGAAGGCGTGCCTAATGAAGGTGTGCCGACGGTTCCTGCGTGTGCCCCCGCGACCCAGGAGGCAGGTGGACCAAGTCGCCCCGCGCGGCCCCAGGTCCCGCCGGAGCAAGGCGAGGAACATGACCACCCGGCCTCCCACTTACAGGTTCACTTCCATTACAGTGCACAATGCCGCGGACTCCCACTCTTATGATGCCCCGGAAATTGGCTTCCGTGCAGAGGTGGGCTAATGCGCTGTTTGAGGTTAAGGTAAGGTAGAATAATGAATGCCTATTTTGGAAGAAGGCTTGTCTGGGAAGGGTCTGCTACCAGGATATTTCTGAGTAGCTGAAGCAGGTAAAGAAAAATAATAAGTAGCACTAACCAACTTTCATTACTGTATAAGGGCTGGAAAGGTTAAAGTATGGTCACGGGTATATATTTTGGAGGAAGTTTCGTCTTTAGGGAAGGATCTAATACGAAGATATTTCAGGGATTGGCTGAGAGAGGAAAAAAAAGTACCTCAATATGACTTAGGGGAATACTGGTTCATTATTTGCTTTAGGAAGTTAACAAAAAAAGTAATGAAACGAATATATAGTTAATTATTCTCGTTATGGTGGTAGTGGTCTGAGAGAGAGAGAGAGAGAGAGAGAGAGAGAGAGAGAGAGAGAGAGAGAGAGAGAGAGAGAGAGAGAGAGAGAGAGAATATGGACATTTGAAATATAAATCTCGTCTAAACTACCACCCGGAGCATCAAACTACCCCTGGAAATGCCCAAAACTCTTACGAAAACCGTGTCAAATATCTATGGTTGGGCGTCTAAATGTTTATGAATATGCCCTCAGAATCCCTCCCGTTACCCTCAGCCTCTCACAAACCTTTCCCGTGTTGTACTTCTCTCTGCTCTCTGGTGTTGTTTTACCGCCAAGTGTTATAATATTGATGGCTGCAAGACTCTCATCTCCTGCACTGCCTCGGTACATGACTTGCTACTCTCGCTGATCTATATTGCAGCGAGTGTTTTTACTACTTCGTCCTTTACAATGGAAACCTCCCCCACAAACGGACGTCCTTTCATTTTATTTCCTATCGCTATTTCAAGTTCTATATCGAAAGAGGAGTGTCAGAGGCGTAGTGCAACTAAGCCTCGTCAAACGATCACTATATGGACAAAACTACCCATGGAAATACTATATAGCGCAGCCTCCACGAAAGTCTAACCAAACGTGGGTGTCTAAAAAATAGCCCGTATTCTCAGACGTATCAGCTCCTCTGTTCTCCTGTTTGAAAAGCCTCTCGTAGAAGTTGCTGGAGTTTTATGGACCGTTTTTTATCCCATTGATAGATTTACCGGTCTTCTGCACCTTGAACGGGGATATGACCTATGGAAACCCGGTTAGTCTTCTCTGGGACCTTGGATAATAGTCGTTATGAGAGCCCGATACCTTCAAAACATGGACCTGAGTACCGAAATGTTTTAGAGTACGATCCGTAGTATCAGTAAAAGCTGCGACACAAAACATTACAGTATCTAGAAAGGTGTGAACGAACTTTTGATGAGACGAACGGGAGATAAGATTATTTGAAACTTGAATGCGACAGAAAAAATAGAGACAAGAATGAAGCCGCCATCCCGTACAGCAATTGTAACAAGCAGTGCATCTCCAAGTCCACTGATGTCCTGTCTTGTAAATGAGGGCAGCACCAGAGCCATACAACAGGAGAATCTCGCCAACTTCATCACCGAAAGAGCCGCGCGAAATTCAAGCTGATGCTGATACAAAATATTTTGTTGTGCTTTAAACTGTCTGTGCTTTAAACTGGCTGAAGGAAAAGTGAATGAACGAATGAATGAGTGAATGGGAAAATGGGTGATTAAAAAAATATGGTAGACTCATGTACGTGTATGTGTTCTAACGTACAAGAATATCTAACTGTTGGCAGAATGGGAGGCGAGGCGCAGACCGAAGCACACGATACAAAACTACATTAACGGACACCCACGAGTCTGCTTCAGCACTAAAGGAACGTCGAGAGAGAGAGAGAGAGAGAGAGAGAGAGAGAGAGAGAGAGAGAGAGAGAGATGCCGGGCGCATAAACCCGAACTGTATTATTGTTCGGCACCATTGGGTTAAAAGTGGTTGAAAAAGGCCGTAGAGTCGTCATACTCAGTATGCATAATGGCCCAAGACGCAGAAAACGATGCTTTTATGGATAACTAAGAAAACTGTGAGATTCTATGCTCAGCTGCAATAAACATAAGCCCTCACATTATATATGCAATTCTTAGTCTGACTATATAGAATTTCTCTCTCTCAGCTTAAGTTTTATTATTTATTCTATGCATATATATATATATATATATATATATATATATATATATATATATATATATATATATATATATATATATATATATATATATATATATATATATATATATATATATATATATATATATATAAAATGCACTTTTCTTAATGATCATTCAGGATTTATTCATACACTACTTTTATTCTTTCTCTCTTTATTGTATATATGATTAGTTATGTAAAATGTATTAACAATAAATAACACTCTACTCTGTCACGTCTACCTGATTCTCCCATACTAGTCCTGTTCACCCCCACCCCTATCCACCTCACGTTGACCTGAGTTCCCTAGGGAGGGTAATGAGGTCAGCACTAAAGAACGGATTACAGGGTCTAGCTTAAAATTACCTTCATTAAGATTAAAATTATCAAACTTTTGTATACATGCAGACTCTATTATTCTACGTTTCTTAAAGTTATTACATTTATACAATAGCTGACTGTCGTCCCAGTTAATAGAGTGATTATTTTCTGAAGCATGTTTAAACATAGCATTATTCAGGTTACATGTCCGAAAAGCATATAGATGTTCTTTTACACGAGTTTCTAAATTTCTAACAGTTTCTCCAATATAAACAAGGTCACAATCTTTACAGTCAATTTTATATACGCCAGCTGTACCATCTACAAAATTCTTGTTTTTACTAACGTTGATTTAATGGTGGAGATATATTTATATACTATGTTTACATCAAGGTCCTTATTAACAGTTTTAACGACATCAAGTTCAGGTCAGGTCAGGTCAGGTCAGGATCAGGTCAGTTCAGGTAACACCCCAGACAGCAGATTCGGTCAAGGAGAGGTCATCAGAAGTGACCGCATAGAAATTAATTCAAGCAGTCTCTCTAGAAGTTTTATAAATTTATATCAAGAATATAATAATTTTGTTCAAAATAAAAAAGAAATTCAGAATGACTTTATCCCAAAGAAACTGTTTAGGTCAAGCAGTAATGATCCTAAATGGAGACGCAGAGTTAGAGGAGACATGATTGAAGTATATAAATGGTTCAAGGTGATTAACAAGGAGGGCAGTGACGGCATGAGGTCAAGTGCACTCAGGTCAGCCACAGTTTGGTGGTGACTGCTGAGAGGACTCAGTCAGAGGCTAAACTTCATCATGGCAACACCTAGAGAAGTGTTCGATTTCGAAGACGAAGGTTTTTCTACTATCATTCTAACCGAGACAGAAGATTTAGTGCATTTTCGCTTAAACGTGAAAACCGACGAAGAGTTCCAGCGTTGGAAGGAGCTATACATGGGAAAAACCAACACTTGCTTCAACGTCAAGCATGTATATCCTGCCCGTTGCAGAAAATTGCTTCATAAAATACTAATTTGTCATCATGGTGCTGCTCGCCACTTGGGAAAGAAGAGAACATATACTGGGTAAGTACCTGTTAACAATTTGTTCTATAAATAGGATACATTTACTATGCCCTGCGGTTCAAAATACATATCAGTTATTTTTAACACACTATATGAAGGAAACTGCAAACCTCTCGTACTCAAGGCAGCTCCTTCTACCATCCCCATTTCTTATCTATGCTGTTCTTGATATTCATCTTAACCTTGTTCGTAGGTGCCCTGTAACAATGGACGTTGTCATTCGGTTCATAACTAAGGACACTGTAAAGAAGGACAAACTGATGGCCACACACCCATGCTTCGTAAAACTGAAGGGACAGCACAATCACTCTCTACAGTCTGCAGAAGCTCTGAACCAGCTTAGGGTACTTCCGGAAACGAGGGAGACTTTGATTAAGTTTTTTGAGCAAGGTACGGTAACTAATTGTTCACTGACTACTTCATTTCGTTTTTCGTTCTGAAAATACTAATTTCTAAGCAGGATTGATGTAGCATTTTATGTTGTGTCTCTTAGTGCACTTGCACTATTGACTGTGTAATATTTTAACACTTCAGACTGCATGTGACATAGATTTAAGGAATATTTTAATAGCTAGGTACATTATTCATGTCTGCGCGAGCACCATGGACAACACATTCTGCTATACGTTCAATTTTCAATTTTCAGGAATGACTGCTAATCAGGCTGGAAGATTCCATGTCCTAAAATTGGGCTGTGTGATGACTTATTTGGACAGGCCAATCATGCTATAAACCCATCGCCTCGTGCTATCAGTTATATGAGAGACGAATGGCTGAAGAATGAACATGGTGGCCTGAAGAACTTATCAATGGCAGAGGCAATCAGAAAGTATGCCGCAAATAACCCAGATGTGACGATACTGGAGGACATATCAGAAGGAAGTTTTACTGCAGTACTTGTTACAGCTTTTATGAAGAGAGTCCACATTAAATTTAGGGAAGCTGGAGAAGTAATCTTTGTGGATGCCACGGGATGTGTTGACCAACTCAACACTTCAGTTATTCCTTCCTCTGTGCTGGACCAGCAGGTGCTGCTCCACTGGCAGTGCTGTTTACATCTTCCCAAGATGAAGCAACACTGAAAAAAGGTAAGTCTGACAATTTTCCATTTACTGAATGTTGTTAACTCCGACTGTGGATTTGTAATCGGTATATTGTGCGTGTGAGAAATACATAGAAATGGTCTTCGTATTGCATACTAACTCTCTCTCTCTCTCTCTCTCTCTCTCTCTACACACACACACACACGCACACACAAAGGGTCGGTTGGAAACCTAGGGTAACTGTCATTTCTGTGAAGCTTGGCTTGTGCTCTGGACGCATACTTGGATATATCTGAAGTTAATCACCTTTGCTCTTATCTACAGGTTTTGAAATGGTTAAGAGTGCTGTAGCAGAAAAGGCCTTCTATGGGAAGGGCACGCCGGAGACTTTCATGACTGACAACTGCGATGCCATGAGGAAAGCCCTAGCAGCAACCTGGCCTGGAGCTCGACAGTTCCTCTGCATTTTCATTTTCTACAACAAGTATGGAGGTGGCTATTGGACTCGAGACACGAAATCAAGAAAGAAGATCGCCAGGAACTTATGACTATAGTGAAAAGCCTCGTATATTCAGCAACGAAGAACGATTTATTCACGTCATGGGGAAAATTCAAGGCTAATCCTCTTTCGGAGAAGTATCCTAACTTTAGAAGGTACAGTATATTGCCATAATGTTAATCATATCTATAACAATAGTGATTTCGTAATATGGATGATAAGTACAGATAATGCATTTTTTTTTAATATTTTCAAAATCATCATAATAATTGATAACATTTATATACTACTACTACTACTACTACTACTACTACTACAGACTTCACGAGCTGTCTAGATGTTTGCTGGCCTTTTGTAAATAGTTAATGTAAGGTCGTGTGAGTTTCCATGCTCTTCTGAACACCCAGTATTTAGGTCTAACAACTATTTTTGTTTTCTTATTTCAGCTATCTAGGCTCACTGATGGAAAGGAGTGACGAGTGGGCGATAACGTTCAGGGCAGGTGCGGTGCTACGTGGACATCACACCAACAACTTCTGTGAGGCAACAATGTGCATCATTAAGGAAGTCGTTCTTAATAGGTAAGCGCCAAGGGATGTTTCTTTCTTATTTGTGATGGCTGGTTTTATTAATATAAGTACCATACATCAACATGAAATTCAAACTGCCATTTTACTGACTAGTTGTACAATTGGAGGCCTTCTCGTAAAGCTCGACTGTGTTCTATTACTTTTTTTTTTTTTTGTTCTACATATTTTCGCATCATCAACAAACTCATCTGCGTTACTAGTGATGACAATGTCCTTAATTTTCTTGATTTCCGTGATTATTGTAAGTAGGGTATTACTGCCTATTATATTCAAGTGTTTCCATTACAGTAAATCACATACACAACATATTTTCCTTTCTAATAATTAAGTTCCCCCCTGAATCTAATATTCTGTTGCATTCTGTTGCTTCCCCTTATCAACATTTAAGTGTTTGCAGAACATTACTTACTTGTCTATTTATTCTTTCTCTCTCTCTTTTTTTTAGATGCAAGGCATACAACGCAACGCAGCTGATCATTTTCATGGCCGAAATCTTTGACAGCTACATGAAGAAGAGGCTGGTGGACGTTGCGCTTGGCAGACGGAGAGTGAAATCATTAAGCACGGCTACACTGCCTCTAGAAATGGTTACTTTCCAAGGTAACGGAAAGTACAGAGTCCAGAGCCAGTCTACTCCATCCCTTCAGTACGACGTAGATCTTGTGACTGGATTTTGTGAGTGTACTGCAGGGGAAAATGGTTCCTTGTGTAAACATCAAGCTGCCTGTGCAGACTACAGCATGACGGTCCTGCCCCAAGTCTTCACTGCCACTACTGAAAACAGACGGTGGCTGGCGTCAGTGGCAGTAGGCGACGAGAAAGTTCCACCCGAAGGCTTTTTTAGAGGACTGTTGGAGCCAACATTAGAAAAAGAAGAAACTGCCTGTGCTTCTCCTGTTCAGGAATCCCAGGAAAGCATAGAGATCCAGCTAATGCCTCCTGAAGTGAACGTCGAGAATCAAGATGAAAATCCGCACCAGTCTCCAGATGTTGGCGAGTTTGTAGCTACATTCCAAAATGTGGTCGAAAAATATGCCAACAGTGACACTGCGGCAGCCCTCAGTACTGCTGTGAGACGGTTAAAGACTGTGAAAAGTGGGAATCAGCTGAACAGCATACTGCAGACCTTTGAAGTGGCCTTTGCAATAAGGAGCTGGCAGAGGAAAAATTCGATGCCAGCCAACATCTATCGCAAGAAGAGGGCCAGGAAAACCCAGAGGTGCAGCCCCTCTTGGTAAGGGACGACGACCGAGCCACTTACCAAACCCAAAACCAAAACGACCGCGAAATTTGTCCCAAAATATTGCGCAGAACGTGGCTAATGCTAAGTCACACGGGAGTGGCCACTAGGATAGGGATAAAGACTGTGAAAAGTGGGAATCAGCTGAACAGCATACTGCAGACCTTTGGAAGTGGCCTTTGCAATAAGGGAGCTGGCAGAGGAAAAATTCGATGCCAGCCAACATCTATCGCAAGAAGAGGGCCAGGAAAACCCAGAGGTGCAGCCCCTCTTGGTAAGGGACGACGACCGAGCCACTTACCAAACCCAAAACCAAAACGACCGCGAAATTTGTCCCAAAATATTGCGCAGAACGTGGCTAATGCTAAGTCACACGGGAGTGGCCACTAGGATAGGGAGTATTGTACATGCATTGAAATATAAATTTTGAGCGTCGGTTACAGATTTCTGTGGTATTTGTAAATATAAAGAAGGTTTGCCCGTTTTTCTAAGCTTAAGATGAAATTGACCGCATGAGGAAAACTGATGAACATTTAGAGGAGAGAGTAGAGTGTTATTTATTGTTAATACATTTTACATAACTAATCATATATACAATAAAGAGAGAAAGAATAAAAGTAGTGTATGAATAAATCCTGAAATAATAAAACTTAAGCTGAGAGAGAAATTCTATATAGTCAGACTAAGAATTGCATATATAATGTGAAAGCTTATGTTTATTTAAGCTGAGCATAGAATCTCACAGTTTTCTTAGTTATCCATAAAAGCATCGTTTTCTGCGTCTTGGGGCCATTATGGATACTGAGTATGATGACATGACTCTACGGCCTTTTTCAACCACTTTTAACCCAATGGTGCCGAACAATAATACAGTTCGGGTTTATGCAGCCCGGGCAGTCCCATTACCTGAGGCCGCCCACTCCTCGCTGCCGGGTAAGTGGCCCAGGGAGGTGTGAATCTCGTTATCTCGAGTTGACGCCTTGCTCCAGTCTGTCCCGCGGGCATACTCGCTTCAGCACGCTCCCTTCTCACCCTTTCTGCCTTTGACGTGTTTTTTTTTTATTTTTTTTATTTTATTTTTTTTTTTTTTTTTACGTCGCTGCCTGTTGCGCCGGTAGGCATCTTCCCGGTGGGGCCTGATGGTCGGCCCAAGGCTTCTTCCAGGTGGGGCCTGATGGTCGGCCCAGCCCGTTCTGGCGCAGGGGAGTGTTTATAGTGGCGCCATCTTGCATTGGCTCATGCTGCCCCCCGGAACTCGTTCTTGATTCGCTTGGACGGCTTCCTCTAGAGTCCGGGTTGATGGCTGGTCCTCAGGACAGCATGTGGGTAGTTTTAAGCCACTCGGCGGTGACTGAAAAATCCGAGTGGTAGCGTGGGGATTCGAACCCGCGTCGTCCATCACGCGGTGAATGTGGGCCCAGTACGCTACCATTTCGGCCACCGCCTACCCAATGGGGTCGGTCTGTCCCTACCACCTACCTACCTACTACTACCTACCTAACTACTTACTTACCCGCCTATCTCTCTACTTACCTACCTACCTTTATGCTGGGAGCTAGGAGGCGAGCATCATGGAGTACGGGAACAGACATAGGTTGAAGACACTATAAGGATGCATAACGTCCTACGATAGAGTATACAGAGCGTGTTTTAAGTAAGTATATCCGAATAGCGAAGCAGAATAAGAACAAAATTAGTTCGCACCATATTCTCTTCTGTTGGTATGTGGCAAAAGGGAACTGACAGTCGGAGGCAGAGGCGAAGAGGAAGTAGAAGACCATCAGTCCGCATGTATATAGCCTAATAGCAGATGAAAATAAAGACAACATCTGTTCTCATCGTGTACAGGTAGCAAGAGAGAGCTGACATTTGGAGGAAGAGGCTGGGTCATGAAGTAAGGCGAAGAGGAGGTAGAGGAGGCACTTAAACCACCATTCCGTAATACCTAATCAGAATAAAGGCAGATTATATTCTTACTTTATGCTTCCGTGTGGAGGCAAGAGGGAGCTTACGGTTGGAGGAAGAGGCTGGATCATGGAGGAAGGCGAAGAGAGGTACAGAAGGAGCACTTAAACCCCTATCCCGTAATATCTAATCAGCATAAAGGTAAAGTTTTCCTGGGTTGCCATTGTGTTATTTTTCTTGCCCAATTGTTATCAGTTCTACGCACCATATGACCTTCCCAAGTCTGTGTTATGTCGTATTCATTGAGTTGGCTTCTTTCGGTACTTGCGACAGCTATCAACTTCCTCCCTGCCATATGTGTGGAAGGATATAATAGAACTTTGTCTCTATTATAACTAAACTCCTTTCCTTCTTTCCCTCGTCGTCTTATTTCACAGGCCGATCTCCACGTCACCCTGTCTGTGTCTCCCAAGCTCCCTTTCCTTTAGCTGGCCATTATGAAGGAAATTTTGCGTGTATTCTGATTAGGTTTTAAATTCCTGGCTATGTGTGTAATGGGCACAGGGCGCGGCAATAACAACCATCCACGGAAATACTGCGGCACCCGTCATTGCTGCGCCTGCTAATGAAACACGTTCGTTGCCGAGGTGCTCAATAGTCGCGGGTTAATTTGACTCTTAAGCTCGGGCCGACAAACTGTATACGTAGGTTGTGGGGGCGAGCTTGTTCGTGTAGCTATTAGGTCCGTATTCTCAGACGCTTCCGAATGTCACAGTAACTATTCTCCAAGGCCAGAAAGGAGATTGGTCGTGTTCTCATGAGTGTTTATTTGCGTTCATGGTGCAGAAGCCTTGTCAAACTATTACTGCGCTCCTAAAACTAACCCTGGACATACTAACACAACCTCTACGTAGGCCTGGGCCCGTATCCTCACGAGCTATTAACTTTTACTCTTAAAGTTACTATCAAAGTTAATAGTTTCAAATTATTAAGAGTAAAATCTATCCTCGTCAACTGTGAGTGTAAGTATTAGCAAATCCCTGGCTACTATTATCTTCTTCTTCTTCTTCTTTATGGCGGGCTCGTTGCTAAGGACGCCTCCGTGCAAAACGTAAACATCCGACATGAATTAAGTAAATATTTCAAAAGAATAATAAAGAAAAGATGTATAAATGTACAACAGAAACATAATAAATGGCATACACAAGAAAATACTGAGTTTTGTGGCAGATAGAAGCAGCCTCAAAGGCTGTTTTTACTCCGTCACTCGTCAATACCCGTATCTCCCCTCCTGCGTCACGACTTGCTCTGCTGAAATTACCGCACCATGACCACGTCATCTGCCCCAATGAGCACATCTACGGGCCGGAGAACCAGCGCAGAAAAGGAGTAAGTTTAATTGGTCGCCAGATGAAACGGTCTTCTTACATCAAATTCAAGAAAAAAGACGTATAATCAGAGGGTGTTATGGGAAGAGTATCACCCCTGAGGATAAGAAGAGAGCGTGGACTGAAGTGGCAGAAGCTGTAACAAGGTTAGTAATTACATATTCATGGTTCAATCAGCTTACAAACTAACCTAACCTAATCAATTGGGTATTTTTTGCATAATAACACAACCATTGACCTTCCAAACAGAACATACCTTTTCATACTGTATCTGAATAGTTTCATTATGACCATTTCTGCCACAACCCCTTCTCCCTCAACAACCTAACATAACTAAACCTAACCATGCCAAACCTGCCCTGTCCTACCGAGCACATCCTAACTTAACATGCCAAGTTTGTTGGGGGGGAAGAGGGGGTTGGTATAGATAGTTAAGGCATATTTGCCCTGTTTTTATTCTTTATTTATTTTTATTTGTTTATTATTATTTTTTTTATTGGGGGGGGGGGGGGATGCTAGGCATGCCAGACTATGGACACTTTTACAAGTACTTTATGTCAAGACTATATGGGAATGGGTAGGTTTTGTGAGAATGGTAAAGTAAGATCAAAATAGTATATTTATAGCATTGGTCAAACAGATTATGGTGATATAATGTTAGATTGGAATGTACTCAAGATAATGAAATTAAGGTTAATGCTTTTATTTTTTTGTTACATATTCACATATTCATGATTCAAGTAACTTGCAAACTAACCTAACCTCGTCAAATGGGTATTTTTGTATACAAACACAACCACAGAGTTTCCAAACAGGACATACTTTTTCCTACTGCTCCATGTGAATAACATCATCATGACCATTTCTGCAGCAACCCACACTCCCTCAACAATCAACTCCTGCTAAACATGTCCTACCAAACACGTCCTAACCTAACTTGGTAGGTCCCCAAGTTTGTTAGGGTGGAAAGGGGGTTAGTATAAGAGAGTCAAGTCATATTTACCTGTTATTTTATTTATTCCTTATTTATATTTTTTTGGGGGGTGGGTGGGTTGGGCATGCCAGGCTCTCAACACTTTTACAAATATTTTATGTTAAGACTATATCGGAATAGATAGATTTGATGAGAATGGTAAAGTAAGATTAAAATATTATTTTGATAGCATTGGTCAAACAGTTTCTGGTGATATAATGTTAGGTTAGAAGTACTCAAAAGAATGGAATTAAGATTAATGTTTGAATTTTTTTGTATAGCTGTATTGTGTAATATCCTCCTACTTAGAGAAAAGCATTTTAGAAAAGTAGGCAATGAAAAGTAGTATTTATGGCCATGTTCATAACAACTAAAAAGTTAATGTCTTATGATGCATGTAAATAAAATATTGGTACTGATTTAGCTTTCCATCACAGCATGTATTAAATGTTATTGGAGAAGGTATGTGAAATAAAAAGCATGCCATAGTGAAACAATTAAGAAACTTGCTTCACATTTATACCCTGACAGTGCCTTCCCTGGGAGTGGACCCGTACGCAGGATGACTGTGAGAGGCGTTGGTACAACGTACAACAAAAATCAAAGCCTTGCATTGCCAAGTGCAAGAATGAGCAGCGGCAGACTGGTAATTTTTTTTAGTTGTTATGTCTTTAAATGTAAAACTTATATTAGTTAGTTTTTTATGTGCTCACAGAATGCAGCTATACTGGCCACAATGCCTTTATTTCAGCTTAAAGTTAATAAGTTCATAGCAGTGAACTGCATATTTGATATAGAATTTTTTTTAATGTTCATCTGTCAATGACTATCTAAATACCTTGGTTGTCTGACCCCAGTGAAGGGTTTTAGCCAAGACAGGCACACACTTGCTCACACACTCACACTCATGTACACCACTCTCTCAGTTGCACAGCCCCTGAGGGAGTAAAAAAGGCCCTCACTGTATGGGGGATTAGCTGCACAGTTCAGACAGGGAACTTCCACACCAAGGCCTCACAGCATACACTGGTTTACCCCTGCCCTTCATAACAATGACATTTCCCCCAGCACCTGAGTGCCCCACACGTGTGGCACCACAGATACGCAGGCGCCTGCCTATATAACTATGACATTAACTGTGGTAGATAAACTGGTGTATGACATCATAGGCTGCTCGTCTCATGTATTTGAAGGGGTACCAAACCCATTCAGCATTGACATGATGTGCTAGGGATAGGACAGCAGCAACAGTCAAGCAGCAGTGAAATATTGACTGGCCTGTATGTTTTTGGCAAAAACTTTTATATTCTTATTAAAACAATTTATTAATCACCCTTAAATTCATATTCTTTGTAGATACACACTTTATCAGTATTGCTAGAGACCATCCCAGCACATTGTTCATTACTTGTGGAAAAGATACCATTAGCTGCTCCGGCAACAGCCACTGCTTCAGTATCTGCTGGCCCTATGACACCAGCCACTGCTTCATCATCTGCTGGCCCAATGACACCTGCCACTGCTTCATCATCTGCTGGCCCTATGACATCAGCCACTGCTTCATCATCTGCTGGCCCTATGACACCAGCCACTGCTTCATCATCTGCTGGCCCAATGACACCTGCCACTGCAAGGGATGACAATGAAGCTGCTCCACCACAGTCACCACCTACTTCATCGGAGTTAAGAGATGCCTTTCAAAGGGCAGCAGTATAATTTTTTGATGCTGGGGCTGAATATTACTGCCTCAAGGCTATGATTTTCACTTTTTTTTTTATTACTGAGGAGGTTAGGGTGGAAGGGGTGAAAAATAATCTGTGCTGTTTTTCGACAGAAATGGTTAGCAAATTCATTCAAAGCACAAAATTTACGGGAAAAAAATTGTGTGCCATTGTGAGTGGGTTCACTTGAGATTGGGCTCCAATACGCCTCCGTGGTCTAGTGGTCAGCATGCCTGGCTTCTACGCGGGCCCGGGTTCGAATCCCGGCCTGGGCAGTCGGCGTGCAGCTCACCCAGCTGATCATCCTCCCTTTCGGGCTGGTCGATAAATGATTACCTGGGGAAACTGTGGTAACCCGGATGTCACACTGGCCCTGTGTCCCGGGGTAATGGGCTCCCTCCCACCACAGGCTCAAGGCCCAATGCTACGGAGATGAGCACCGAGGCCACGCGCTGCTACAGCGTATGCCCCAATTTTACCTTTACCTTTATTGGCTCGACTGACAGACATGGCTTTGTATGTCGAAGGTCACTGGTTCAATCTCCACAGCCAGCACTCTCTAACTTGGATTTTTCCGAGTTCCCTAGAGCCTAGATTAATTTCTCGGTGTTAAATGAGGAGATTTGCACCGGCACCCAGTCATGGGTGTTACAAGATGCATTGTTACAATCAGGGGTGTCATTTGGCCTTCAAAAGTGGGAGGGACATTAGGGCAGACAGTTTTATATATATATATATATATATATATATATTTATATATATATATATATATATATATATATATATATATATATATATATATATATATATATATATATATATATATATATATATATATATATATATATATATATATATATATATATATATATTTACCATCATTAGCTTATAACACCTTTAGGCACTGATCATATTTTCATTTTATGTAGTCTGTGATGCAGGCAGGATATTCATTAGCACCTAATTAGACTCATGCTACTCTCCAGTGCTCTCTGATGCACTCACAATCAAAGATGTAGTATACCTATATGGTAGCATTGAGTAATCTTAGGTCACTTGGTAAAGTGTTCACCTAAGTCCGACCCAAGCTGACAACATAAACCTAAGCGTGTTTGCAAGCTGAGTGTTTAGAATATTGGCATAATAATAAAAGATGCTGAAAACTGGATTCCACTACTTTATTGGATATATGAATAATTATATACTGAATTTGTAATGGAGCTAAGATAAAAAAAAGCTATGTTTTCAGCGGTCATACCATGATCTCATGAAAATAATTAGGTTGACATATATAATTAATTACTACGTATTTTGGTATGATGACCATTGCACGTTAATACCATAGCTTTGCGAGCATTGAGTAATCTTAGGTCACTTGGTAAAGTGTTCACATAAGTCCGACCCAAGCTGACAACATAAACCTAAGCATGTTTGCAAGCTGAGTGCTTAGAATATTGGCATAATAATAAAAGATGCTGAAAACTAGATTCCACTAATAGAGTAATTATATACTGAATTTGTAATGGAGCCAAGATAAAAAGCTATGTTTTTCAGTGGTCATACCATGATCTCATGAAAATAAATAGGTTGACATATATAATTAATTACTACGTATTTTGTTATGATGACTATTGCACATTAATACCATAGCTTTGAATCCAATGATGAATATCTTCAAGCAAGACACAAATAGCAACAGATTGGTCACCAATTCACTCAGTAAACACAATACTCCAGAAAAGTATACACTGACTTCACAATAAAGTTGTTTTTCCACTTGGAACTTTGTAAACAGAAACCAAGTAACCTCGTTTTACTTCACTCATAAGTCATGATGTTCGCGATGTGGTCACCTTGACCTTTCGTTCCTCCTCCCTCACACTGGCAGACGTCTCTAACAAGCTTTCTTACCACCATTATCTCAATATGAATAACCGGCAGGAGTAATTTGTTTTCTAACTTGATTTTAAAGCAACAATAATTATAAATCATATTCTAAATGACATTTTAATGCAATTTTAATGTCATCTTTTTCATTTGCATGTGTGTACCTTTCTGCTACAAATAAAAGTTTTTTTTCCCATGTTTTGTTTTCCTTAACTCGAATATTTCACATTTTAATCAATAACAAAGGCATCAAACACTAATTGTATGTTCAAGCTATGTTTATTTTTTTCTTCTGTTGACATAAACTACATCGTTTTCCTTTGGTGCCATTATTTTCACATGGGTACAGTCTATCACTCTCACAACACCGGCAAGTTGGTAGAATTCTGCTTGCTTTACACGGATCTCCACCCTATCAAGGGGAGACTGGATAAACCTCCCGACTACCTACGGGTCACTGAGGGCGGCCAGAGTTTCCACAATCACCCTGCTTACACTACTCTGGCTTACCCCAAACTCATCACTTGAATACTGCAGCATTTTTCCTGTAGCCAAGTATCTTTAAGTCAAAATCACTTTCAACCTCGGGGTGAGGGAATGCTCCCTTTGAACTGGATCTTGTAGCTCTCTTCTCACCAAATCAGTCACATACTCCATTCCTGCACGGTCTAATATGTATGTCTTGACAAGTTCACCATCGTTATACAGTTCCAAAGCGTCCTATCAAACTCTAAATTGCGGAGGCGGGCTGGGCGAGGAAGTCCGGTGGCCATGTTGATATGGGTCTGCGTCTGGGATTCACTATTAACTTTACTATTAAGTGTTTAGAAGTCCTCGGCAGCACTCTCAAGTTAATACCAAAGTTAAGAGTAGGTATTAGGCTAATAGTTGTTGAGGATACACTTTGAGAGTGAAGTTAATACCAAAGTCGAAAGTTAATACCAAGTTTAGTATTAATAGTTGTCGAAGATACGGGCCCAGTTCCCTCACTTAGTGCAATAGTTAATGTCACAGAAGACTGGCATAACATTTTTCACTAAGGTTCTGTCGTTCACGGTTCTTAGCCCGTCCTCTGTTACTCCCCTAGAATTACTTCTAAGCTGCCTGGTTATATTATGAGCTAGATGTCCCCTCCCATTACTCCTCCCCCCCTCGCCTATACTAAAAAATCCCTCAGGGTACCAAGTGCTCGCTCAAGGGAGTCTGAGAGAGCCTCAGCACCATTGAACGTCAAGTGTATCCCGTCACGGGCGTAGAGGGCGTCGTTGCCAAAGAAGAGGTCCCAATTGTCGACGAACAGCCACCCATTGCGCCCGCAGTACTCAGCAAGTCTGCTGTTCACTGCTATCGCCCTGGACAGCCATCCATCGCCAACGCCCCTCCTTGGCAGGACGCCACACACTACTGGCGACCCACCAGCGTCACGTATCCTGCCTAACAATTCTCTAAAACGCCTGAGAAGGTCCTCGCTTGGCACACAAGAAACGTCGTTTCCGCCACAGCTGAGAAAGACAATGGGGTTCGATCCCTCGCTTGCCATACACGCCTCAATCCTGTTTGATATATGGCCCACCCTTGCCCCTGGGAAACACACCCTCGTCCTGTTCTTATCCTTGGAGCAAAAATACCTGTCAACATAACGAACCTGACTATCACCAACAACAAGAACCCGACGGTCGGAAGGGGGGCCAGGAGGGGTGGTTGAAGGGGGGAGGGGAGAGCGGGAAGGGAGGGGAGGGACCTGCTGTGAAGAACGAGGAGAAATTGTGGAAGAGGTGAAAGGTGGAAAGGAGGAGGAGGAGGAGAAAGAGGAAGAAGGAGAAAGGGAGGGTGAGGTGGTGGAGGGAGGAACGGACGAGGAGAGGGAGGAGGAGGAAGAGGGGAAAGGGAAGGTAAGGGACGGGTGTTGGTGGGCGGGACGAGCGCGGAGGCGGCGGACATGGCGGAAACAGCGGGGGCGGAGGAGGAGGAGGCGAGTGGGCGGGAAGAGGGGAGAGGGGGGACGGAAGAGGAAGGCGAGAAATTGGAGGCGGAGGGGGAGGGGGAGGAGGAAGGAGGAGTAGGTGAAAGGGAGAGTGAGGTGGGGGAGGGAGGGACGGACGAGGAGAGGGAGGAGGAAGAGGGGGAAGGGAAAGGTGAAGGACAGGTGTGGGAGGGAGGGACGAGCGAAGAGGCGGAGGACAAGGAGGAGAAAGAGGGAGAGGAGGAGGAGGAGGAGGGTGGGCGGGGAGAGGGGAGAGGGGGGACGGAAGAGGAAGGCGAGGAGGAGGAGGAGGAGGAAGAGGAGGAAGAAGAGGAGAAGGAGGGGTGGGAAGCGGGGAGATCGGAGATGGTCGAGGAGGAGGAGGAGGAGGATGGGAGGGGCTGCTGTGTGGGTGAAGACAATACTGGAGAGGAGGAGGACGAGGAAGAAGAGGAAGAGGAAGGGGAGGAGGAGGAGGCGGGGCTTGTTGCTGCTGCACTAACCAGTAAGTGTACCTGGGCGGCGAGAGTCGTAACCCTATTCTCTAACTCTATGATCCTCTGATCATCCTTCTGAGTCTTAACGCAGAACCTACAAACGTCCTTGGAAAGAAAGTACTGCTTGGCCATGCGAAGGCCACACCCAGAACAACGCTTGAGGGACGTCATGGTGAAGATATGGGAGAGGCAAGACGGAAACAATTAGGCGCGTTAAGACGATAACAAAGTACGCAGCTGCGGTGAGGTCGTCAGGTCAAATCTCTGGGCAAAAATGTGTATCTAGGAAAACAAACCAACAGCTGCTGTGAGGTCGCAGTCAGGTCAATTCCCCGGGGAAAAGGGTGTGTCTCGGGTAAAAAGGCGCGGTTATTTCTACCCACCAAGACAAAACATAGGCCAATATTAATATACTGAGAAATCACTTATGTAAAGAAGATAATAACTGTGTTCACTAGGTTTGCGCGGAAAGTGGATTATCTAGTGTTTTGTGTGGAATTAGAAATTAACGTAGCTTGGCGCGCCTGATTCACGTAGTCCTATTATCACAGCACAGTAAAGTATCCTAATAATAGAAGGAGAAGAAAACACAAAAGCAATATAAAAAACACAAAAGCAATATAAAACCGTGTAGCACTGGGTTGGCGTGAAAAAATGTTGAATTTAGTGCAGATGTGGGAAGCTTAATACACTTGTCCTAGGAGTAACGGTGGATCACTATCTAACTAAGTGAATACAAAATCAGAACACTTAGCGGTCTGTAGTAGAAGGCAGGGTAATCCTCCTGGTTTTGTAGTCCTCCAGTACAGCAGCAGTTCACAGAAGCACAGAACGCCTCACACCGCGAAAGCAGAGGAAAACAGAGGAAAGAGCGAGTTGGCACCACACAGCAGCGGGGCAAAGTCACGTGTGAACCCAAGGAAGGTCGCGCGCTGACTGATGAGGTCGCGCGCTGACTGACTGACACAATAGGCCTAACTGCCTGTTTACTGGTAGTGTGTTTACCAGTAGTTTAGGATAACTTTCGACAGTATCAACACTATGCCTTCGGTCAGTTATAATTCTGGGAGTACAGAGAAGACATCTCCAAGCCTTCAAGACATTTACAATGAATACCACAAGACATAAGGACTGGATTCACTTTCCATGTGTAGTGAGTGAAGGAGACGTAAGACCACGCCAGGAAGCCAAAAATATACTTTATGACGAGACTAAGTTGCTCTCTCTACAAGTAAGGCTGAGCAAACAGAAGAAAATATGTAGGATCCAGAAGGATACACCCCATTTCGTCACTAGTCCGGTTCGTCACTTACCCAGCTCGCCACCAAAAATTTAAAATTTTAATGAAGAATAATAAAGACTTGCTGTATGATGCTTGTATTAATTTACTGTTACACTCTTGGTAACGAACACTGTGGTGAATGAGGCTTCCATTTATTACTAAATTCGGACTTGAAAGTTGGTGCATTCAGACTAGGCAGGTGGTGCATTCGGTTTGGTGCATTCAGACTAAGCAGTTGGTGCATTCAGACTACAAAGTTGGTGCATTCAAACTAGGCTGGGGGTGCATTCGGTCTGGTGCATTCAGACTAAGCAGTTGGTGCATTCAGACTACAAAGTTAGTGCATTCAGACTAGGCTGGGGGTGCATTCGGTCTGGTGCATTCAGGAGATGGTGCATTGCATCGTGATTGCGTGAAGATAAACTTTATCTTTTCAGTGATATATTTGAATGTTTGTGTACACAAAAAACCCTCAAGTCTTTTTTTATATGAACCGCAAACATGTCGCTTTGCATCGATGTAATCTACCATATAAGCACACGAAAGAACAATTCTTTGTATATCATATAGTATATTCTGATCATACTCGAACGATTCATAGTCTTTCAGATACCCATATTTCATCTCAGTCAGGTACATAAAGTGTTATCCGACTCTGCAAGTGTCTATACATAAGGAATTTTGATGCGTGGCAGGTAAATAACATGCCTAATATTATAAATAGCCTAGCATCGCATTTAACAGTTATTATTTACTATTTTATGTTATTTCGATTAATAATCACTATTTACATGAAGTAAATTATTAAGATATTTTTTATATGCGCTTGCAGAGCCAAATGTCTCCTAATATACCTGAAATGAGCTACCAATCAATGAATTAGAAAAACCACAGATCGTTCGAGCATGATGTGAGTATGTTATTGATACAAGCTTGTCTTTTCGTGTAATTGTATATTATATTATCGATGCAAACGACTGAGTTGTTTATTGTATACATAGTAAACATTCAAATATATTATTGAAAAATAAGCTTGAATTTATATCACAACAGTTGATTTTCACGTATTCACGAACTAGAAATGCGCAGGTGCCACATCCATCAAACTTCCCACCTCGTTGGTGGCCAGACGGAATGAAACAGACTATAGTGAGTGGAACTAAGGTTATGTGTGTGTGTGTGTGTGTGTGTGTGTGTGTGTGTGTGTGTGTGTGTGTGTGTGTGTGTGATTAGAGCGCTTCTCCGTGTCTTCTTTGGCCGGGAGCAGTCGAGTGTCCAGGAGGAAGAGGAGGAGAAGGGAGAGGAGGAGGAAAAGGAGAAGAGTGTGGGGGAGTAGGAGGAGGAGGAGGGGCGGGTGTTTGGTGCTGTCGAGAGGAGAAGGAAGGTGGCTGTACGAGAGAGAGAGAGAGAGAGAGAGAGAGAGAGAGAGAGAGAGAGAGAGAGAGAGAGAGAGAGAGAGAGAGAGAGAGAGAGAGAGAGAGAGAGAGAGAGATTTTTCATGAATATCGTCTAATCTTTTTAGAGAGAGAGAGAGAGAGAGAGAGAGAGAGAGAGAGAGAGAGAGAGAGAGAGAGAGAGAGAGAGAGAGAGAGAGAGATGTGTTTTGCACCGGACTCCTAATAATGACTCAAGGTAACGCAACATTCTCCTAGTTGGCGATCCATCATCATCATCATCAAGGCTTGTGTATAGTCCGGCAAATCTTAAGTAGCGGCTCTGACGTAGACAGCCCCCTAGACCCTGTTGCCGTCTCCAACTGACCTCGCACACCGTGCCTCTCACACTCCTCTCTCTCTCTCTCTCTCTCTCTCTCTGTGTGTGTGTGTGTGTGTGTGTGTGTGTGAGAGAGAGAGAAAAGTGTGGTGTACTCTCATTCGGGGAGTATGGTGCACAACAATGCATGATAATAATAATAATAATAATAATAATAATAATAATAATAATAATAATAATAAACCTCTTAAAAAAAAACTACACCAAGACTCTTTACCCCTTGGGTGGTGTGGAAATAAGGTCAAAGTGTAATATTTTCATGTTCTTAGCGACCACTCCTTCCCCACTTCCTGGCCATCCCCAGCGGCACCTCACCATTCACCTGCATATGACTCATCAGAATTTGCTTGACGGTCCTGCATTCCATATTTAGGAACAGTGTCCATATTTTATCATAATTATGCCATATGGCTGACATTGTATGGCAGATGGCAGACACACTAAAAATGGCAGAAATGCGATAATTAAAGCAGGCAGAGCAACAGGCAACTGCGGTGTATTGGGTCGATTTGAGCTGACAACGCTGCGGTGGCAACGCTGCCGAGTGTTGTACAAATTTCTTTGTATTCACTCACAGCTAGAGAATCAATCATACAAAAACATAGTTGTTTTTATACTAGATTGAGAGAGAAAGAGAGAGACACGGGGAGAGAGAGAGAGAGAGAGAGAGAGAGAGAGAGAGAGAGAGAGAGAGAGAGAGAGAGAGAGAGAGAGAGAGAGAGAGAGAGAGAAGGGTGTGAGAGGCACGGTACGCGAGGTCAGTTGGAGACCGGCTGGTTGCCGATTAGTAATTCCGTATTTATTATCCGATGCAACTGAAATGTGGCACAGTTATAGGGTACCCTACACTGTATGTACCCATAAAATTTCATTAGAATTGGGCAATTAGTTATCGAATTAGAGCCAAATTAGTGCGAAACTAAACAAACTTTCCTTAAACCTAAAAACAGACTACACATTTTATCCTATGACAAAAATATATATATCAGTGGAAAGGGCTTGATTTTCTCTACAAGATTTGGGAGGCAAATTTTTGAATGAGTTCTAATTAGTCGAATTAGGGCCGTACAAAGTTAGTGCAAAATTTGCAACGACTAATTTCGGGTAAATTAATTTTTTCACAGACTAATTGTAGATGAATGAAATGGAAAATAGAAAATCTAATCCCCAAACATTGTAGCGCAAATCAAGCTCTTTCCAGTGATATGCATATCGTTGTTCTAGGACGAATAGTCTGGCCTTTTTTTAGCATAATGTGCAAAAAAACTAGGTTTTCAGAAAAACGCTATGAAAGTCCAATCACATATTTATTTACTCAATATGTTGGTGTTGTGGTCGTGTTGCTGCTGTAATATGTTAGAGCAACTCATCACCTAATAAAATACATAAGTCCTGTAACAGCTATACAAACAATAAAATATTCATTGGGTATCATAGGTATCATAGTGAGTGCCTACATAAAAATAAAAAAAAAATAAAAATCATTGTCGCCATACATGTGATTTCATTGAAAATAAAGCAATTTACGCAATTCTTTCGCTATATGGAGGTCAATCACGGGTCACTACTACGCTTGGTGCCCAGCCGGGCCAAAATCGACCCGCATTAGGTTGAAATAAGGCCATTTTTGAGGCACTTAGAGATATCGGATGGCAAATTTACACTACCCAGTCGATATACTATGCTGTAAGGTGGTGAAATCCGGTGTTGCCAGAATTTGGTAAATTTCTCGAATTTTGGCCTCGGCAACCAGCCGGACTATAGTAGTCGTACAGGTCCCTCGCTCATGAGGGTGACGGGGGAGGAGAAGGGGGAGGGAGGTGGAGGAAGGAGGAGGGGGGTGTCAGGAGGGTGAGGAAGGATAAGGTGAGATAGGGCTTCTCTGTATGAAAGAGATGGGTGGGGAGGCGGGGTGTGTGCCACTGAGAATGACGGGAAAGAAGAAGGGTGAAGGATGGAAAGAGGGCGGGGGGGGGGGGGGGGGGGGATTAAAAAAATCCAGCGTGTGTGGTGCGGGACGTACTGTACGGTGTAGAGTAAGGCACCGAGTGTAATTATACGTCTGGACTTCCGCTCGCTTGAAGGATAAAGAACACACGATTTAATTGAATAAGGAAGTTTCATGCGATCGTAATTATCGCGATGGAAACAATTACAAGCAAAGTGGAGACGACTGTAATAGTGTGTACCAACTTCCTTTCGCTTGGTTTAGGACACGAGAGGTGGTGGCTGAGTGGTCAGCAGGCAAGCGCTGCGTCCAGGAGGACGCAGGTTCGCGTCCCGCCCGCCGCTACAATCAAGCTGGCAAATTTTCAGTCACCGCCGAGTGGCCGAAGACTACCCTTATGCTGTACTGAAGACCACCTATCAACCCGGACTCTAGCTTCTCTCTAAGAGATGATCAAAGTTGAGCTCCGGAGAGCAGCATAAGCAAAGCAAGATGGCGCCACTTTAAACACTTACTTGCGCCATAGTGGGGTGTGGCCGACCACCAGGCCCCGCCAAGAAAGCCTACTGGCGCCATAGGCGAAATGTAAAAACAAATAAATAAATAAGTAAATAAATAAATAATAAAAAGAGTCTGGACAACGTAATAATGTGTACCAATTTCCTTTCGCTTGTCGGATTTAAAACACGGGACACAGTGATGATGTAATTGATTGAGGAAGTTTGAAAGCGATCAGAACTGTCACGAAGGAAGTTCTTTGAAGAGCAAGGAACGTGGAGACGATAGAGGCACGGAGGCCGAGTCTTCTTTAGGGAGTAGTACACTCGCAAAGGAAGGGGAAGGGGAAGGGGAGGCGATAGGGGGATGGGGAACTATAGCGGGACGAGATCTAACAGCCGTAGAATTAATCTCCCCCATTCCCGTTCCCTTCCCTTCCCTTTCTCTTGGCCACAATCCGTAGTGTAAAGCGTCCCCATGTGGTTGGGGTTGCTTTACGCTACCCCGTGAGGGTGCGGATGGGGTGGGAAAAATGTTGACTCCGCGGGGCAGAGAGCAGGACATCTTCGGCTTTTCCTTTTTATATTTCATGAGTAAATAGTGTGCTATTTGTTATGATAGAAGGACATATATTGAAAAGTATCAGAATATTTTTATGACTGATATTATATCGCAAACTTTGCTAAAGTTAATATATATTTTTTAGTTTGTAAAGACTGGTGTTTCCATTTGATTGTAAACGTACAGTTATTCCTGAAGATTCATTTATAATTGTCCCCAAGAATGGCAAAAGACGGCAGATTGATAACTAAACATGGGATTATTATGGGAATACTTAACATATACCATAAAAAATAGCATTTCTTGGCGACCACCTTGATTTAAGACAAAACTGCCATAAATGACACGACCTGGCAACCCCTATGTGGCTGCCCAGGTGTGTGTGACCAGTCATGGTTTTATGATATATAATGTATATGAATACAATGGTGTGTGAAAAATGCATTATTTATCTCGTTTTCTGTAATTATTGGCTTGAAAGTGCTGCCAACATTATTATGACGTGCGGGTTGGTCCCTCATATCTGTCCCGGGGATGGGAAGGTGACGGGGCGGCTTGTCCATACCCCAGTCCCGCGTATGGGGATGGGGACGAGAAGGGAATGGGGAAGACTAACACTATGGTCGTAAGTCTTCTAAGGGATGGAGTACACTCGCAAAGGAAGCTCAAGTAACAAGGGACAAGATCACGATAGAGCCTTGGGGGCCGAGTCTTCTTGGGGCGGAGGAGGAGGAGGGAAAAAGTGTGCACTTTCGTGCTGGGAAGTGAGGTGCCGGAAACAAGGTAGAGAGGGAGGGGTGCCGGAAACAAGGTAGAGAGGGAGGGGTGCTGAGGGGAGTGTTTCTTGCCCCCAGCCGCCTGCCTCACCCTCCCTCACTCCCTCCTTTTTCACTTTGTCTTCCCTCCCTCCCTTGCATCTCCCTCCGTCTTTATTTTCTCTTCGTCTTCTTCCAATCATGTATCCCTCCTATCTACATCTCTCCCTTCTCTTCCCTTCACTTTTTTCCCTCCTTTTTCTCCTCTCCCTTGCGTCTCCTTCCTCCTCCCTCCTCCCTATCCTCCCTTCTTTTTTCTCATCCTCCTCTTCCATTCATCCCCCTTCATCCTTTTCCCTTCGTTTCCCTTCTCTTCCTGTCACTTCTCCTTTCTCTCCCCTTCATGTCTCTTCCTTCTCTTCTCTCATCATTATCTTTCTGTGCCTTCCTTTCGTTTTCTCTCCTTTTCTTTATCTTCCTCCTCTTCCCTTCACCTTCTTTCCTTCTCTCCCCTGCATCTTTCTCTCTCCGTCTCTCCTCCTGTAGCAGTCACCGCTGAAAGCCGTGTGCTCTCCTTCCCGGTGACTAAGAAAATGGAGTGCGGCAGCACACACTATATATTTTGTTATTGATGTCCCTTGTCTTGTCTCTCGGCTCTTTCTGTCTTTCGTATTGCGTCTCAATTGTTTATATATTGTTTCTCGTTTACCTTCTACTGTCTGTCCTCGTCCTGCTATACATTCCTTCTACACATTGTTTCACATATACACCAACTTAAATGTTTCTAAAACTACTCTACATCTACACAAACGCATACACAAACAAACACCTATTCTATGTGCTGTGCTTGTCTTAATGACCTGTGTATGTTTTTTTATGAATAAAGTAACCCTGGCGGATATGAGCTTCTCTACCCGTGAACCAATTAGCACTGAGAACACTCGCTACCACCAACACTCCCTCCTTCCCTCTTTCTTACACCCTACATTCTTTTTCTCTTCGTCCTCTTCCCTTCATCTCCCTACTTCTCTTTCTTCATCTTCCATCTTCTTCTCTTCCCTTCATCTCTTTCTCTATTTCTCTCCATCTCCCCCTCTCCCTTCTTTTTCTTTTTTCCTTCCGGTGTTTTTGCGTGTGATTTGGCTGTTTCCGAGTGTTCTACGTGGGTTTCAGGGTTTCAATGTGTTGTTTTTCCGGTGTTTCTGCGTGTGATTTGGCTGTTTCCTAGTATTCTACGTGGGTTTCAGAGCGTTTCGAGTGTGTTGTTGTGTTTCCGGTGTTTTTCCGCGTGATTTGGCTGTTTCCGAGTGTTTTACGTGGGTTTCAGAGTGTTTCGAGCCCCCCCACCCTCGCTCACCTCACCTCCTTTCTGCTCCTCCTCACTACAAATCCCCTAGAGGATTAGCCCTTTCTACCCCTCCCTCACCTCCACATATTTCTAAGCCCCCCCCCTCGCTAACCTCACCTCACATCCTATTTACCCACCCCTTCACCCACCTCACCTGACCTCTATCCTAACCCTCCTTGATCTCACACACCTCACTCACCTCCTCTCTTCCCCCCTCTTCACTCACCTCACATTCTTCCTACTCCTCCTCTCTCTCACTTTTCCTCCTTTCCTAAACCCCCTCTCACTCACCTCACCTCCTTTCCTAATCCCCTTCACTCTGTGTTTTTATCTCTTTCATTTCAGGCAATCATTAATCACTTTCAGCTAAGATAGCGCCTAAGAAGTGCAGTACTTGTACCGGTAGCTCCTCAGCTCACTTTTTTACAGGGCGTTCTGCTGTCTGTCGACTGTGTCTCTCCAGGCAGCATCTCGAGACAAGACTGCAGGAGCAGGAAGAGAAGATGGAAGCAGGTCAGAATAAAATTATAGAACTTTCTCGCACTGTTGCCTCCTTGCAGGAATTCATCCAGGCTAATGTTGCTGTGGTGCCAAACCCTTCTCCAACCGCCCCCTTGCCCTCAGCGGTACCGTCGACACCAGCGGACATCACCACGCAGCGGGAGGGTGGTAGTGGCACCGCCCATGATGGCTTCACCGTCGTGAATGGAGGAGCCAAACCAGCCAGACAAACAATTTATCCTGTTCATTGCTTCGACAGGTTTGCCATTCTGGAGGAGGAGGACGAGCAGGAGAGCACCTTCCTGGTGGGTGACTCCGTGATTCGCCAGCAGGTCGTTGAGTTGTGCGGCAGAGTTCCTCGTCGAAGACGGAACTATTGCTATTCTGGTGCTGGGATCGACGATGTAACTGCTTCTCTTGAGGAGATCTCCCCCCAGGCTACTAATGATTCACTGTTTGTTATTCACACTGGTACGAACGACGTCACCACGACCCGGTCTGAGGAACTCCTGGACAAATACCGTAGGCTCATCCATCAGTATAAGTCTAAATCCCCTAACATTTTGATTTCAGGAGTTCTACCACGGACGTGGGCGGAGAGCGACTTCTTCAGTAAGGCCTTCAGCCTAAACAACCGCTTACAGACTCTTTGCAGAGAGCTTGACGTGGAGTTCTTCATCGCCTGGGACAATTTCTACGGACAAAGTGAGCTCTTCCACAGGGACGGAATACACCTGTCTCCCATCGGGGCAGCCAGATTCGGAAGGCTCCTCAAAGACGCAATACGTGACACCCGATCAAAAAACGACTCTCAGCCACGTCCCTCCACCCCGCCCGTGTAAATATACGCCATGCAACGCAACAAACCCGTAACCGTGATCCCGCAAATACCACCACCTCTATTACCAAGCCTCTAGATAACTTAAAAATCCTTAGTTTCAATGCGCGTAGCCTAAGAAATAAATTTAATGAACTGAGATGTCTTGCTCTAACAGAAAATTTTGACATAATTGCTATAACCGAAACATTTATCGACACCACAAATATTGATTTAAGTTCCGAATACAACATGGACGGTTACAGACTCTTCAACAAAGATCGTGTAAACCGTAGAGGCGGTGGCGTCGCCCTTTTTGTCAAAAGCTATTTGCAACCCACTGACAGAACACCAGGAGACAGTAACATTGAACATTTGTGCGTGCCATTAAACATTGCAAAGGTCAATTTAAATATATATGTCACCTACAGGCCTCCGGGGCAATCACTCGATACCGATCTTGAAATGTACAGCGTTTTAAGGCAGTCACTTAATAACAGCGACTCACTGATATTGGGAGACTTTAACCTCCCCCATATCGACTGGGCGACGCTGTCAGGTACAGAAGGCGAGTCACATAGAATGATCGAATTTTTTGAAGAAAATCATGTAAGCCAAATGGTTTCTGAACCAACTGGACAAAATAACATACTAGACCTTGTTATAACGAACCAAGATAACCTAGTCAGTAATGTCACGGTAGGAGAACACCTCGGTTCTTGCGATCATAAATTATTCCGCGTCGACATTAGAGCTCAAATATCAGTGACTGAAAATAAAGTAAAGGTGCCCGATTTCAAAAGAGCTAACTTCGTAGAAATCCGACGAAAACTAATAGAAATGTAACTATCAGATGACGGTAATGTAGAGGACGCCTGGCTAAGCTTTAAAAATCATTTACTCACTCAGCAGAACTCATTCGTCTCCTTGTGCGAGAAGCGAATTAACACTAATAAAAGCCCACCTTGGTTTAATAGCGAAATTAAACACTCAGTCAAGGAGAGAAAATTGATTTACAGGTTAAAGAAAGAACAAAGCACACCCGAGAACATTAGACTTTATAATGATGCCAATCGACGAGTAAAAAGATTAGTATGTCAGGCAAAGCGTAGATATAAAGAAAATATTGCAGCCAACTGTAGAAATAATCCGAAATCCTTCTTCAATTACATAAACAACAGAAAGGCGATCAGAAGTGGAATTGGACCTTTAACAAACAGCGACGGTGCACTAGTGACTGACAGCCAACCCATTGCAAACCTCTTAAACAATTACTTTTCCTCGGTGTTTAACACCAACAGTCTTCCTCTCACTACCACCAACACCAGTACTAATGTAAATCTCGAGCATGCATTGCCTAATTTTGAAATAACAACCGATGAAGTCCTTAAAGCTCTCCATTCACTTAAAACAAATAAGAGTCCCGGACCCGATAAAGTATATCCTATACTGCTTAAAGAAACAAAGAGCGAAATGCTCTCCTCCCTCACAACCGTATTCAATATGTCCTTGCGACAAGGCATCGTCCCTTCGGGTTGGAAAAAGGCTAACGCGACACCGATTTTTAAGAAAGGAGACAAAAAAATACCAGATAACTACCTAGCCATTAGTCTAACTTCAATTGTAGGTAAGCTACTTGAGAGCATAATTAAAGACAAAATTGTGAGTTACCTCGAAAGCCACTCATTAATTGGGGATTCACAACATGGCTTCCGTAACAAAAGATCCCGCCTATCAAACCTGTTGACCTTTTATAACGACCTCTTCTCAGTTTATGACGTAACTGAATCATTGGTCATAGTCTATCTTGATATCCAGAAAGCATTTAATAAAGTCCCACATCATAACTTACTTTATAAATTAAAGCAAATAGGTATTGACGGTCAAGTAAACCAATGGATCGCGAATTGGTTAAGCAACAGACAACAAAGAGTTGTGATTGACGGATTTAACTCAGAGTGGGCGCCGGTCACTAGTGGCGTCCCATAGGGCTCGGTTCTTGGCCCAGTGCTCTTCATTATTTACATCAACGACGTAGATGTTGGACTCAATAATCGCATTAGTAAATTTGCAGACGACACAAAGATTGGTAACTTGATTCTCACTGACGAAGACAGGCAAAGCCTCCAAGAGGATTTGCACAAAATTACAGCTTGGTCGGAGAGATGGGAGATGTTCTTTAATGTAGACAAGTGCCAGGTCCTTCAAGTTGGAACAAGAAATAAGAAGTTCGATTACGAAATGCGCGGCGTTAAACTCACAAGCGTTCAATGCGTTAAGGACCTGGGGGTCAAAATCGCGTCAAACCTCAAATTCTCAAATCAATGCATCGATGCAGCAAATAAAGCGAACAGAATGTTGGGCTTCATTAAAAGAAACGTTTTATTCAAGAATAAAGATGTAATACTTCCGCTCTACAGTAGTTTAGTCAGACCCCACTTGGAATATGCGGTACAGTTTTGGTCTCCTCACCATGCAAAGGACATTGCTAAATTAGAAGGTGTTCAGCGTCGGGCAACAAAAATGATCCCTTCCTTGCGCAATAAATCCTACTAAGAAAGGCTTTTCACCCTTAACATGTTATCTCTTGAGAAACGTCGCCTCCGAGGAAAACTGATCGAATGTTTTAAAATACTTAATGGTTTCACAAATGTAGACAGAACAAAATTGTTTATGATCGATGACACTTTGTGAACGAGGAACAATGGCATAAAACTCAAATGTAGACAAGTAAATTCAGACTGCACCAAATTTTTCTTCACCAACGTTGTAGTCCGAGAATGGAACAAGCTCCCACCGTCAGTGGTCCAGTGTAACACGATTGACTCCTTTAAAAACAAACTCGACCGTCACTTCCTTGAACTTAATATTAGCTAGAATAGAAAAGCAACGTTTTGGAGCCATCTGATTAATGTAGATTCAGTTAGGTTTAAGGACAGACCACCTAGTCTGGACCATGGGGTCTGTGTGGTCTGATTTTCTATGTAATTCTAAGTAATTCCTCCTCCTCCTCCTCCTTCGTACACAGTGATTACTTTACATAATGCATGGAAGGAGGAACCGGGAGAGAGAGAGAGAGAGAGAGAGAGAGAGAGAGAGAGAGAGAGAGAGAGAGAGAGTCACTCCTGAGGTTATCTATTTGCCTTGCGGGGAACGGAAAAGTCAACGGTAATGAAGTTTTCTTTATAATAACGAACCTGAGGACAGCAGACGAGTTTTTGCGATGTTGTTCCTTCGTATAATTCATGTTTTTGTGGCGACGGTGTTAATTTGAGGGTTGGGGCGAGACGGGAAGTATGTGGTACCGTACGAGGAAAGATGGAGGGGGATAGAAAAGAGAAAGGAAAGGAGATCAGAAAGAGATGATGGGGAAAGGAGAGGAAAGCTGTAAGTGTGTGTTCTCCGTCTGTTCATATTCTTAAACATTTCCTCGCCCAAGCACACACAGTTGACAAGGCTTTCGTAGGAGTTGTGGGCATTTCCAGAGGTAACTTTATGACCCTGGTGGTAGTGCGACTCTTCTTCTGTACCGTGAATATGAAAACAATGAAAATCCGATTGGTCTCTCTCTTGTGTGTGTGTGTGTGTGTGTGTGTGTGTGTGTGTGTGTGTGTGTGTGTGTGTGTGTGTGTGTGCTCTCTCTCTCTCTCTCTCTCTCTCTCTCTCTCTCTCTCTCTCTCTCTCTCTCGTGGTGGCAAGCCAGAGATGCTGTACCTGTTAAAACTTGACTGGGTGACGCGACCAAGGGCAGGGAAGGGTGGGATGGGGAGGGAGGGCATCACGTGCATGTAACAAACAAAACATTGACGTAAAAAGTCGTAAATAGATGTAAAAAGACTTAAATTGTATAAGGGACGTAAAGTGTAAACTTACTGATATCAGACATTCTCGTCCTGGTTCTAAACACATCTTATGAACGTAGTCTGATGTGAGTCTTTCAATGAGTTTCAGACAATTGCTGAATTGTAAACAAACGCACGTGCTAAGAGAGTGGCAGGCGAAGGTCACGCGAACAGTGCCAACAACATGAATGATGAAGGGAAGAGGAGGGAGGGCTCTAGGGAAGAGGAGGGAGTGATGAAGGGAAGAGGAGGAGGCTCAAGGGAAGAGGAGGGAGTGATGAAGGGAAGAGGAGGAAGGGTTCAAGGGAAGAGGAGGGAGTGATGAAGGGAAGAGGAGGGAGGGCTCAAGGGAAGAGGAGGGATGAAGGGAAGATGAGGGTGTGATGAAGGGGAGAGGAGTGCAAAGGAAAAGCAAACAGCAACAGACCTCTTGGTCCTTATAAGGCGGAGGGAGGGATGAAGGGAAGAGGAGGAAGGGATAAAAGGAAGAGGAGGGAGATATGAAGGGAACAGGAGGGAATGATGAAGGGAAGGGAAAGAGATGAAGGGAAGAGGAGGGATGAAGGGAAGAAAGAAGAAAAATATATAAAGTGGGAAATGATGTTTGTCGTTTTTAGTGACGTACGCCAACACATCCTTGACTTGACGCCTCGTAGACATTTTCTCTCGGTTGTTGGCGGATGTGATGTCATGGCGCTCACTGACGCTCCGCCACTCACGAGGCTGCGAGTGTTTCCCCGCGGGCCACGGTCTTCATTGCCTTGCTGTCCCACGCCAACACATCCCGTGGAGATTCGAGCAGGACACTCATGGCCCACAGATAGCGACATTTTCCCCATGACCTTTGATGGTGAAGTGCCTCGTAAATACATCTTGTTGTTAGTTCCGTCTCCATATATATAACTTGTCTGTGTTTAAGAAAGAAAGAATATACAGGTTTGACACGTAGCAGGGAGTATAGTTCGATAATTTCCGGTTCAGAAAAAAAGAGATACAGGCAGTTTCTGGAAGTGACCAATTACCAGTTAGATAATTTAAGCTTTAGAAGTAAAAATAAGATTCAGCCATTGTTTCATTAGCAGAATAGCGTAGTAATATAGTGTTGCAAACTAGTCCTGCGTATGTCTACCAGGGAGGGCTTCACAGGGAGGCCAGGTACGGGAGTGTTCTACGGGAATATCTATCTGTCTCTATCTATCTTTGTGTCAGTACCACTCAGAGGACCGAAAGAAGGTTAGATACGGGCGTGTTAGTGTCAGTAGGCCAAGGAGAGGATCACAGGGAAGGCGTGTTAGTGATAGTAATAGCACTGAGAATAAGACAGGGAGGTTAGTTACGGGGTTGTGAGTGTCTTCACCACTCACGGGATCAAAGAGAGGTTTAAGTTGGATAAGTTTATATTCAACAAGGACATGGGCAAGAATTGGTTTACTAACAGAGTGGTGGATGAGTGGAACAGGTTTGGCAGTCATGTTGTGAGTGGCAATACTTAGAGTGGTGGGTGAGTGGAACAGGCTCGGCAGTCATGTTGTGAGTGGTAATACTTACAGAGTGGTGGATGAGTGGAACAGGCTTGGCAGTCATGTTGGGAGTGTCAGTACGATAGATACATTCAAGAGGAGGTTAGATAAGTTCATGGATAGTGAGGATAAGCTAGGTTAGGTTAGGTTAAGCGAAGGCGTCCCTCTTACACCCTTACCCTCTCCCTCTCTTTCGCCCTTGCCCTCTCGTCAAGACAGATTAGGTTAGGTTAGGTCTTTGTACATTTCTCTAGCCTCCCTGTCACACCCATTGCCTTCCCCCTCCCCCTCGTCTCCCCTCTCCTCGTCTCCCCTCTCCTCTCCCCCCCTATCCCTCGCCCTCTCCCTCTCTCTCCCTCTTGCCCTCTCGCTAAGATAAATTAGGTTAAGTTAGGTTAGGTAAGGCTTGGTAAAGTTAGGTTAGGTAAGTCGTCCCTCTCACCCTCTCCCTCTCTCTCGCCCTTGCCCTGTCGCTAAGATAGATTAGGTTAAGTTAGGTCAGGTCAGGTAAAGCAGAGTTGAGTTAGGTCTTCGTGCGTTCCTCTGGACTTGTCCCTCTCACCTCCCCTCGCCCTCTCCCTCTTTTTTTTTGCCCAGACATTAGACCTTTTCAAATTTAATCAGATAAATTAGGTTCTAATAACGTCAAGGGGAGGAAGGAAGGCAGGGAGGGCGCGGCAGGGAAAGCAAAGCAGAGGAATGGCAGGGGGAGGAAATGAGACAGGGTTGGTGAGGTAGGGTTAAAGAATGGAAGCAGAGGAATGGCAGGGGGAGAAAGGGAGATAGGGTTGGTGAGGTAGGGTTAAAGAATGGAAGCAGAAGAATGGCAGGGGGGCGGAAGGATGACAGGGAAGGGTGCGGCAGGGGAAGGAAAACAGAGGAATGGAAGGGGGGATGAAGGAATCCAGGGAGGGCGTGGTAGGGGAAAGAAAGAAGGGAGGCCAAGGAATGGCAAGGGGAAGGAAGGCAGAGACGGGGTGGCGAGGGGAAGGGACACAGAGGAATGGCACGCACGTCACGCACGCTACTGCTTCTTGTAGCGGAGCGGCCGCCTCCGACTTCCTGATTGTCACCGGCAAATTTAATCCTTATAAGCAACCCATCACTCCTAATGGAGAACGACCAGTACCACTTCCATTTTATAATTACAATTAAATTACAAATTACATTAGCCTTTAATTAATTATAATTACAATTACTTACTATAATTGCATTTTCAATTACAATTACAATTAAAATTACAAAAAAACTGTAATTAATTACATTTCAATTAAATTACAATTACAATTACTCCAACCCTGGTAGGAAGGGGTAAGGTGTGGGTGGCAGGGGAAGGGAAGCAAAGGGATGACAGGGAGCGGAAGTGGAGGGATGGGGGTTCAGGGAAGGAAAGGGAAGCAGAGGCATGGCAGGGGAATTATAACAAGTCACGCATTGTGTGGACGCCGCTTTAGAGGGAAGGAAACATGTCCTTTCATGGATCTCAATAACATGCGCGAGAAGATAATTATATGCATCCTTATGTTCACATTACTGTTGCAGATTCGCGGCAATATGATGCTGAAGTTTCCGCGGGAGACGATGGCGGCCGCAGTTTTCTTAATATCAAGCGACAATGTCAGGAAACAGGGGGAGTGAGGCGCGTGAAGTCGTCAGAGTTCAACAGCAGGTGCCACCCAGGTCTTGGGTGCCACCAGCTCTAGACTCGGGGGGGTGCAATGTCAACTCCAGGCTACCTAAATCCGCCAATGCCAAACCGAGGTGACGTGTTGAATCGGCGCCCTTATGATAGCACGAAAGCCCCGATGGCCTGCCGGCAACGCAGCATCTACCGCTTCCTTGGCGTGGCCGAGGACGCGCCCTTCGCCGAGGTGAAGAAGGCCTACCACAAGGCGGCCCTGCGGCTTCACCCCGACAAAAACCCGGACAATATTAAGGCTGCCACCAAGCAGTTCCAGGCGCTACAGTCTGCCTTCAGGGTGCTGAAGGAGCGGGAGGAGAGGGGCCTGCCGCGGAAGAAGGGGGGTTGCGGGAAGCCTGGGTGCACCAAGTGCTTCAGGAGGAAAGCTCAGCGGGCCGAGGGCGGGCAGGAGGCCCCTCGGAAAGAGAAGAAGTCGTCGAAGAAAGGGGGCTGCGGGAAGCCCGGATGCACCAAGTGTTTCGGGAAGGAAGGGGGTCAGAGCGAGGCCCCGCCGAGAGAGAAAAGAAGCAAAGAAGGAGCAAGAAGCGCCCCAAGGGGAGCGCGGAGACAGAATTTGAGAGCAGGAAAAGCGGCGAGCCGATCGGAAGTACTGGAGACATCGCCGCCGCAAGGAGAGGGAGGAGGAGGAGGAGCGTCGCTGGCTGGAGGAGGAGGAGGAGAGGATGGAGCAGGAGAGGGAGTACAGACAGATGCTGTACGAGCAGGAGAGGGAGAGGCGGGAACAGGAACGGATCCGTCAGCAGGAGGAGTGGAAGAGGTTTGTTGAACACCGGAACCGCCTGCTGCGAGAGCAAGAGGAGGAGGAGAAAAAGAGGCGGGCGAGGGAGAGAGCGGAGGACAGAAAAGAGGCCAAACGGAGACGTGAAGAGGAGAAGTGGGAGCAGTATCTTGAACTGCGAGCCAGCTGGCTGGGAGAGAGGCCGGGGGAGAACATGGCGGAGGTCAGGGCGCAGTTTCTTGCGGCCCAAGAGACGGTGAGGAGGGATGCTGAGAGGATCAAGCAACGGGAGGAAAGGATGTATAGAGAGGCCGGCTGGCCGATTGAGCAGTTTGTTAGGCCTTTTCTACCGGGGGTAAAGCGAGCGAGGGAAGGGGAGGAGCAGTCGGCGCCAGAAGCGAAGAGTGCCAAAACGATGCACTAAGCACCTCACCCGCCCTGCCCGGCAGCGCTATGGCCTTGAAAAAAGAAAAGTAAAACAAGTAAAAAAATAATAGATAAAAAAATCAGCAAAAAAAAAAAAAAAAAAAGATAAGACCAAAAAAAATGTGCAAGGTTTTACAACTTGGTTAAGTTTCAGTTCAGTTTAACTTTAATTTAAATAAGGATTTAAGTTTAACGTTGAAAAAGGAGCAAGGAATCCACTCACAACAGTCGTCCGGCGCTTGAAAAAAATCTTGTAAAATGCAGAAAAAACGTTGGCAACTGCACAAACAATATGACTGTGTAAATGTGTGAATGTGTGTGTGTGTGTGTGTGTGTGTGTGTGTGTGTGTGTGTTTGGGAGAAGGGGGAAGACCACAACAACGGAAGGGAATCAAAAATAAAAGTAATGGGAAGGGATGAAGACCCTGGCTTAGTGGCCCGGATTCCATGTAGCTTCACCCTGGCTTAACTGCCTGGGTGGGATGCTGACCTTGGCTTAATTGTCTGGGTGGGATGCTGACCTTGGCTTAACTGCCTGGGTGGGATGCTGACCTTGGCTTAATTGTCTGGGTGGGATGCTGACCTTGGTTTAATTGTCTGGGTGGGATGCTGACCTTGGCTTAATTGTCTGGGTGGGATGCTGACCTTGGCTTAACTGCCTGGGTGGGATGCTGACCCTGGCTTAACTGCCTGGGTGGGATGCTGACCTTGGCTTAATTGTCTGGGTGGGATGCTGACCTTGGCTTAACTGCCTGGGTGGGATGCTGACCTTGGCTTAATTGTCTGGGTGGGATGCTGACCTTGGCTTAATTGTCTGGGTGGGATGCTGACCTTGGCTTAATTGTCTGGGTGGGATGCTGACCTTGGCTTAACTGCCTGGGTGGGATGCTGACCCTGGCTTAACTGCCTGGGTGGGATGCTGACCTTGGCTTAATTGTCTGGGTGGGATGCTGACCTTGGCTTAACTGCCTGGGTGGGATGCTGACCCTGGGTTAACTGCCTGGGTGGGATGCTGACCTTGGCTTAACTACCTGGGTGGGATGCTGACCTTGGCTTAACTGCCTGGGTGGGATGCTGACCTTGGCTTAATTGTCTGGGTGGGATGCTGACCTTGGCTTAACTGCCTGGGTGGGAGCTGACCCTGGCTTAACTGCCTGGGTGGGATGCTGACCCTGGCTTCATTGTCTGGGTGGGATGATGACCCTGGCTTACCTGCCTGGGTGGGATGCTAACCTTGGCTTAACTACCCGGGTGGGATGCTGACCTTGGCTTAACTACCCGGGTGGGATGCTGACCTTGGCTTAACTGCCTGGGTGGGATGCTGACCCTGGCTTAACTGCCTGGGTGGGATGCTGACCTTGGCTTAACTGCCTGGGTGGGATGCTGACCCTGGCTTAACTGCCTGGGTGGGATGCTGACCTTGGCTTAACTGCCTGGGTGGGATGCTGACCTTGGCTTAACTACCTGGGTGGGATGCTAACCCTGGCTTAACTGCCTGGGTGGGATGCTGACCCTGGCTTAACTGCCTGGGTGGGATGCTGACCCTGGCTTAACTGCCTGGGTGGGATGCTGACCCTGGCTTAACTGCCTGGGTGGGATGCTGACCTTGGCTTAACTGCCTGGGTGGGATGCTGACCTTGGCTTAACTGCCTGGGTGGGATGCTGACCTTGGCTTAACTGTCTGGGTGGGATGCTGACCGTGGCTTAACTGCCTGGGTGGGATGCTGACCTTGGCTTAACTGCCTGGGTGGGATGCTGACCCTGGCTTAACTGCCTGGGTGGGATGCTGACCCAGGCTTAACTGCCTGGGTGGGATGCTGACCCAGGCTTAACTGCCTGGGTAGGATGCTGAGCTTGGCTTAACTGCCTGGGTGGGATGCTGACCTTGGCTTAACTGCCTGGGTGGGATGCTGACCTTGGCTTAACTGCCTGGGTGGGTTGCTGACCCTGGTTTAACTGCCTAGGTGGGATGCTGACCCTGGCTTAGCTGCCTGGGTGGGATGCTGACCCTGGCTTAACTGCCTGGGTGGGATGCCGACCTTGGCTTAACTGCCTGGGTGGGATGCTGACCCTGGCCTAGCTGCCTGGGTGGGATGCTGACCCTGGCTTAACTGCCTGGGTGGGTTGCTGACCCTGGCTTAACTGCCTAGGTGGGATGCTGACCCTTGCTTAGCTGCCTGGGTGGGATGCTGACCCTGGCTTAACTGCCTGGGAGGGATGCTGACCCTGGCTTAACTGCCTGGGTGGGATGCTGACCCTCGCTTAACTGCCTGGGTGGGGTGCAGACCCTGGCTTAACTGCCTGGGTGGGATGCTGACCCTGGCTTAACTGCCTGGGAGGGATGCTGACCCTGGCTTAACTACCTGGGTGGGATGCTGACCCTGGCTTAACTGCCTGGGTGGGATGCTGACCCTGGCTTAACTGCCTGGGTGGGTTGCTGACCCTGGCTTAACTGCCTAGGTGGGATGCTGACCCTGGCTTAGCTGCCTGGGTGGGATGCTGACCCTGGCTTAACTGCCTGGGTGGGATGCCGACCTTGGCTTAACTGCCTGGGTGGGATGCTGACCCTGGCTTAACTGCCTAGGTGGGATGCTGACCTTGGCTGCATTGTCTAGGTGGGATGCTGACCTTGGCTTATTTGTCTGGGTGGTATGCTGACCTTGGCTTAATTGTCTAGGTGGGATGCTGACCCTGGCTTAATTGTGTAGGTGCGATGCTGACCTTGGCTTAATTGTCTAGGTGGGATGCTGACCCTGGCTTAATTGTCTGGGTGGGATGCTGACCTTGGCTTAATTGTCTGGGTGGGATGCTGACCTTGGCTTAATTGTTTGGGTGGGATGCTGACCTTGGCTTAATTGTCTGGGTGGGATGCAGACCTTGGCTTAATTGTTTGGGTGGGATGTTGACCTTGGCCTAATTGTCTGGGTGCGATGCTGACCTTGGCTTAATTGTCTGGGTGGGATGCTGACCCTGGCTTAATTGTCTGGGTGGGATGCTGACCTTGTCTTAATTGTCTGGTTGGGATGCTGACCCTGGCTTAATTGTTCGGGTGGGGTGCTGATCTTGTCTTATTTGTCTGGGTGAGACGCTGACCCTGGCTTAATTGTCTGGGTGGGATGCTGACCTTGGCTTAATTGTCTGCTCGCTAGTTAAGATTGGGTTACGTTAGGTTAGGTTAGGTAAGGTAAGGTTAGGTTGAGTCGTCCCTCTAGCACTCCTTGCCTCGCACTGGCATTCCCTTTCTCTCGCTCCTACCTGCTCCCTAGGATAGATTAGGTTATGTAAGGCTAGAAAAAGCTAGGTTAGGTAAGACTAGTTTAATTTAGAATAGGTAAGACTAGGTGAGGTTAGGCTAGGTAAATCGTCCCTCTCACCCTCTCCCTCTCCTTCGCCCTTTTCCTCTCGCTAAGATAGCCTCGTCCCCATCATGCCTCTTACCTCTCCTTCCCTTGTCTGCTTCCTCTCGCTAGGATATATTAGGTTAGATTATATTAGGTTAGGTATAAGGCTAGGGTAAGCTGGGTTAGGTCTTCCTGTATTCCTATAGACTCGCCCCTCTCTCACATCCTTCCCCTTCCTCTCTCTCGCCTTCTCTCGCCCTCGCCCTCTCGCTAGGATAGATTAGGTTAAGTTAGGTCAGGTAACGATAGTTAAGTTAGGTTAGGTCTTCATGCATTACTTTACACCATATTAAGTAAGGCTACGTTAGGTTAGGTTAGGTTCGGTTAGGGTTAGTTAAGGCGAGATTAGGTTAGATTACTCTCTCTCTCTCTCTCTCTCTCTCTCTCTCTCTCTCTCTCTCTCTCTCTCTCTCTCTCTCTCTCTCTCTCTCTCTCTCTTTTTATTTAAACAAATTTTTACAAAAAAAGGAGGCTCAAAATTACACTTTTTAGGTATAATTATTCTAAAAGCCTGTGTATGGGACAAATTGAATTGTCGAATGTTGACACATACAAACATACAAATACAAAATACGAAAAAATAAAGAAAAACATGTAAAAACAGTATGGAATAATGTCAGTTTGTCACTTCATATTTATAGTTTATAGCACTAGCGCACTTGCGTGTCCCTCACGCCACCTGTGAGCAGCCAGCTTCACCTGCTGCATGTTCATGTTCTCCACTTGGGGAGTGGCTGCCGTGAACATGTTCCACAGGCGTGTGGTCCTGGCTGTATATGTGCGCTGGTGCTGCCTGGAGTGTGATCGAGGCACCTCCACGAGCTAGTCACCGGAGAGTGCATTCCGAGTGAACCTCTGGGCAGCGCGTGGAGGGAGCCTCAAGCTGCTGAGGTGGGGAACCCCCTGCACCTGGGCTTTGTGACACACCACCAGTGCTGAGACATCACGGCGGTGCTCCAGCGATGTCACAGTCTCTCTCTCTCTCTCTCTCTCTCTCTCTCTCTCTCTCTCTCTCTCTCTCTCTCTCTCTCTCTCGTAATTGCCAGCTGATGAGACGAAGAGCCTTAGACTCCACTCTGTCCAGAAGAGCTGTGTGAGTGGAGCCCCCCTACACGTGAGATGCATACTCCATACGAGGGCGGACAAGGCCCCTGTATATGGATAGCAACTGTGCGGGGGAGAAGAACTGGTGGAGACCATACATAACGCCCAACCTCGAGGAAGCTAATTTAGTGAGAGAGATATGAAGTTTCCAGTTAAGATTTTGAATTAAGGATAGACCGAGGATGTTTGGTGCTGAGGACGGCGACAGCTGAGTGTTCTTTATACAATTCAGAATGGTATTAGAATCCTCCTTGAGGGTTGATACATGTATTCTCTTGCCGTACGTAACTGAGTAGTATACCTTCAATGTTTTTTTTGCATATTTCACTCTAGAACAGTATTTAAAAGAGGTAATGGATATATAATTACCGCATTTCAGTGTTCTTACACCTTTGTACACTTAGGAATGGCATTAGAATCTTCCTTAAGGGTTGATACATGCATTTTCATGCTTTACGTGACTGAGTATTATAATTTCCTTCACTCCAGAGTTGTATTTAAAAAGAGTTGGTGCGTATACATTTACCGCCTTTCAGTGTTCTTTCTCCTTCACACAATTCAGGACACTATTGGCGTATTCCTTAAGGGTTTGTGGCTGCGTTATATTGCCGTGCGTAGCTGACTGACTTACCATTTAAGTGTTTTTTTTTTTTTCTCCTTTCTCCACTCCATAACTATTGTAAAAATAATTGGTGCATATCTTGTTTACCATTTTCCAGTTCTCTTTTTCCTTTTTCCATTCCATAACTATTGTTAAAAGAGTTGGTGCATATGTTGTTTACCTATTAACAGGACGCGGGAAGGTTAAGGAGTGGGTGCAGGCTGCCTGGTGGTTTTCCCTCTCTCTCTCCCTCTCTCTTCTGCGGTGTTCCCCTCACTTGATTGTTAGACTTAAGCCCCAAATACACTGCCGAATTTTGACCACGAATTTGACGCCGAATCAGTTCGTGGAAAAATTTGGCGACAGGTTCGCCGACATGACCAAAATTCTTACAGTTCGTGACCACTCGGCGACATGTCGGCGAATGCTCAAGACAATTCGGGGACAATTCGTAGACATGTCGCCGACTATTCGGCGTCCATGTCGCCGAGCTAAAAATCTGAAATTTTACCGTTTTGTTTTTGTCGCGGAATAACTGGCGACAAGTCTCCGAATTGTCTTCGCATGTCCCCGAAGTGTCGACGACATATCGTGGACAATTCTCCGGCAGTGCCAAGATTTCTGACAGCTGATCATCTGATGCCCATGTGGCATATAAAAGCACGGGAATCCGCGCCTACCTCATGGACTACTACAACACCCGGGGAGCAGCGGCCTGGCAGGACAGAACTGTGGGCGAGTAAATACCATGTGTGGTAATATGTGTGGTAATATGTATGATAGTATGTGTAATAAAATGTATAAATGTGACTTGTTTTTGTTTTGCTCTCCTAAAAATATTTTAGAATGAATGAATGTTTACGTAATATTAATAAACAAACCAGTAACTGAAAGAAGAAATAAATTTAAATAAGTAAAAAAAAAAACGTTAAATAATGGCAGAATAATGATATTAAGAAATAAATAAAGTAATAAATAGTAAATTAGTTATGAAATAAATGAAAATGTTAGTTCTAAACCTATTTTATAAATTCACGATTCTTCTTGTTTTTCATATTTTCTTGTTTATTATTTATTATTATAGTATTATTTTATTCCGCATATATATATATATATATATATATATATATATATATATATATATATATATATATATATATATATATATATATATATATATATATATATATATATATATATATATATATTAAGAGAGAGAGAGAGAGAGAGAGAGAATACATAAATAGATAGATAGATAGATGGATTGATAGATAGATAGATAGATAGACAGACCCTGTGTACACTTCCCTCCGCGACCCGTTTGCCGTGTCGTGATTAATTCGCCGAATATTCGGGGACATGTCCCCGAATAGTCTTGGCCATTCGGCGACATGTCGGAGACATATCCCCGAATAGTCGGCTACATGTCGGCGACAAATTTGCCAATAAAATTAAAATTTCAACGGTCAAAATTCGGCGACAATTCGCCGAGCACCGCGAATCGGACGCCGAATTGTCTTGGACATGTCGGCGACATTTCGGCGACAATTCGGCGTCCATTTTGCATTCGTGCACATTCGGCGAACGGCCGCGAATTTTTCATGCAACATGAAACTTTCGTGGCGGTCGTGACCAACTGCCAAAAAGCGCGCGGTGGACGCAGACATGTCCCCGAACGGCCAAGAACAGGCAAGCAAAATACCGAACTTGTCCACGACACAAGATGACTTACATATTCGCGCACATTCGTGAACCAAAATTCGGCAGTGTATTTGGGGCTTTAGAAGACTAACAATGCTTACAAAACTTATACAGACAGACAGGGATGCAGGCAAGCAGACACATACATATAAACACACACACACACACACACACACACACACACACTTACTAACAGACTACTTAACTAACTAAGTAGCAAACACACACACACACACACACACACACACACACACACACACACACACACACACACACACACACACACACCTTCAGGCCTGTCCACCCAGCAGTATTAATCGGGGGTTGTGTCCCGTCTCCTGGCATCTGTTCCCCTCTCTTATAATTCCTTCTCCTTCTGTCTCTCTCCGGCATATGACCACAGATGTTGCGCCGACTAAACGAAACTTTCCAACTATAAACATCGTCATACATACACACCAACATAAATACACACTCAAACATTCCTACATACACAAACACTCACTTGATGCCACTCCCAAACCCTGCGCACACACACACACACACACACACACACACACACACACACACTTGTGGCCCAGACCTGACCGAGGTCAGACGTGGGTCACGGCGCTCCGAAAGGAGCAGCCCGGGGCCAGCCTGTTGGCCTCCCCCCTTCCCCTCCATCCCCCTCTCCCTTTTCATCAAAACCCAACACCGTAAGATACTTTTGTGACATCATGGTGACAGACAGTGAGTGCAGTGCGTTTGTGGTGCCGTGAAGACACTGAAGAGTAGAAATGGCCGGTGTGACGTCGACGCGGCCTTACCATCCAACCGACGCCCCAGGTGCCCCCAGGTACACCAGCCCGACCATCATGGTGCTGGGAGAATTCGGTTCAGGTGCAGTGCAGTGTTGAGGCCCGTCACTCAGGTGGACTCATGGTTGGGGCAATCAGCACGCCGCTCAACATACAAGGCAGTGCAGACGATATAGATGTTCCCACGCCTACTGCCGCACGGTCCACCTCTTCCTATCTTGTCACACCGGCTGGATAGAATAGCAGGTCATCGCTAAGCCCATAAGCCGAGTAACGGCCGACACCGCCTCTACCTGCACCCCTGACCCTTTTTGACCTGGGGTTGACCTTGGGCTTACACCTGACCCGTCATCCGAAAAAAAAAACACCGCCTCCTACCGCACCAGTGCACTGCATTCCACCACCTCACCTCCCCCCCACCACCCCAGACCCCCATATCCCTTTCATATTGTACATTTTCCCTTTTTCCTTTTTTTTTATTATATTTCAAAAGTGTATTTGTAACGTGTATATTTTCAGCTTTACAGCTGCTATTATTTAATAAACCGTTTATTAATAGTAGTATTAATATTATACCTCTACCTACCTACTAACGGTTTCAGGAGCCGTGCTCCCCTGTTTTTCGCAAATAAAACTTTAACAAAGCGTCGAACAAGGATGTTATTTTGGCAGTGGATGTTTGAGACCCCGACCTAATGGGCAAAAATATGATTTGGTGTCACATGTGGATAATGAAGCACTTATAAGAGTAAATTTAGGGTAAACTTGGCTAAAAGTTAAAGGAACTGTGAGCGAGGCTAGCCCCGCCAACGACAAAGGTGTTGTTGGGTAGTTGGGTGGGAATGATTGTGTGAGGAAGGAAAG
>NW_026111567.1:265000-282500 GCF_024679095.1 Eriocheir sinensis | reverse complement strand
TCGAAAACCTAACCGTTGTGGAGTGTGGAAGACTGAAGAGTTTGGTTCGGGCGATTACAGAGCCACTGTGATGGACTCTGCTACTTGTCCTTAGTCTTGTGTGTTAGGTTGTCTTGTATTGGGTAGATTTCTTCCGCGTACTCTGTGTTATTTCAAGCGTTATCCTCACCGTCTCTTTTAAAGACTTTCAACCCGAGGGAAGTGTGCCTCAACATGCTAGAAATACAAAGTCTATCAACAATAATTAAGATATAAAAAATAATTAATAAGATAAATCAGATAATCAACACAAGAGGGGCGTGCCTCGATCTGCTAGAAATGCAAATCCTTCCAACAATAAATAAATGAAAAAAAAAAACAATAAAATAAATAAGATAAATAAGTAGATAAATGGATGAACATGAAGCCTTTCAACACAAAGGAGAGTGTGCCTCAATCTGCAATAAATACAAAGCCTTTCTACAATAAATATAAATAAAAAAATGAAAATCGGTATATACAACAAATAAAACCGATAATTAAATAAATAAATAAAGATAAAAAAAGGATTTCAACACGAGAGAAGTCGTATTAAAATGCCTTTCAACAGTGAATCAAAATAAAAGACAATTAAATAAAGAAATAGATAGACGGATAGCTAAATAGCCTTCGCCCACAAGAGCAGTCAGCGTCAGTCTACCAACAATAAAAAAGAACTTCACTCAACTCAACCAACTAATAAAAAAAACAACAATAATATCAATAATCCTGTTCATTACAATCATATTCAAATTTATCACCGGGCCCGAAATGTTGTATTAAAATGTGTTTGTAGTGAATCTGTAATCAGGAGAGAGAGAGAGAGAGAGAGAGAGAGAGAGAGAGAGAGAGATGCCTGTCACGTCCAATATATATAGCAGAGGTGACAGTTATGACGTACCGGGCAACTCTAATTTTACCGGACGAATGCGTGGCTGCCAGACGGATAAATATTTGAGGGCTGCGTGACTGGCTGTATCGTCCCGTCCTGGGGGTGTCGGTGCTGCTGGTGCTGGTGCTTCCTGGGCGAGACTTGGACTAATATGCAATGTACCCACGAAATGAACGGCTGCAGTAGTGTGAGTCCTCTCGAAATTGACCCTTCTTTCGGCCACCTCTTTGGATTCTTTTTAGGAGTAGCGAGTGGAGGGCTTTTTTTTATTATTGTTTCCTTTTTTTGTGCCCTTGAGCTGTCTCCTTTGTTGTAAAACACACACACACACACACACACACACACACACACACACACACACACACACACACACACACACACACATACATACACACACACACACTCCCAAACACAGTCATTTCTAGTTTCATTTTTCATATGACCCGTGATTAGCAGTCTTTTTTTGTTTTTTATTTAATTTTTTGTTGCACTAGAGCTGCTTTCTTTCCTGCAAAACACACACACACACCAAACTACATATTACTTCACACAGAGTACAACGGAAAACTAGTCAAAATCGTTGAAAACTTGTCAAAATCGTGAAAAAACTAGTCAAAATTGTAGTTCTTCATGTAATAATTTCACAAGTGCAAATTTAATACTTTTGACAGCTTACATTTTTTCCTTCTAAGTTCAGCAGCGGTCCATTAGTTCGTTAAGGGACAAGAGGATTATAAGAATAGTTTATATAAATAGTTTGGTCTGCTGGTGATGATTTACAGCGGCGGTTCTGAATGCATATTGATTTCAGGTGATCGAGTGTCGTCCATTTTACTCCTGATGTCTATTTCAGGTGACCGAGTGTCGTCCATTTTACTCCTGATGTCTATTTCAGGTGATCGAGTGTCGTCCATTTTACTCCTGATGTCTATTTCAGGTGATCGAGTGTCGTCCATTTTACTCCTGATGTCTATTTCAGGTGATCGAGTGTCGTCCATTTTACTCCTGATGTCTATTTCAGGTGACCGAGTGTCGTCCATTTTACTCCTGATGTCTATTTCAGGTGATCGAGTGTCGTCCATTTTACTCCTGATGTCTATTTCAGGTGACCGAGTGTCGTCCATTTTACTCCTGATGTCTATTTCAGGTGATCGAGTGTCGTCCATTTTACTCCTGATGTCTATTTCAGGTGATCGAGTGTCGTCCATTTTACTCCTGATGTCTATTTCAGGTGATCGAGTGTCGTCCATTTTACTCCTGATGTCTATTTCAGGTGACCGAGTGTCGTCCAATTTACTCCTGATGTCTATTTCAGGTGATTGAGTCCACATGTCGTCCATTTTACTCCTGATGTCTATTTCAGGTGATCGAGTGTCGTCCATTTTACTCCTGATGTCTATTTCAGGTGATCGAGTGTCGTCCATTTTACTCCTGATGTCTATTTCAGGTGATCGAGTGTCGTCCATTTTACTCCTGATGTCTATTTCAGGTGATCGAGTGCACATGTCGTCCATTTTACTCCTGATGTCTATTTCAGGTGATCGAGTGTCGTCCATTTTACTCCTGATGTCTATTTCAGGTGATCGAGTGTCGTCCATTTTACTCCTGATGTCTATTTCAGGTGATTGAGTCCACATGTCGTCCATTTTACTCCTGATGTCTATTTCAGGTGACCGAGTGTCGTCCATTTTACTCCTGATGTCTATTTCAGGTGATGGAGTCCACATGTCGTCCAGTTTACTCCTGATGTCTGTCTTACGTGACCGGGTCGGAGGAATCTGTTCGCATTTGTGTCCTTTATAAATTATTTGCATGATACTTTGTTTACTTCACACTACATAGCCCGCTGGCCAGTATTAGGAGTCACTATGTTAGACTTGATTTATGTTTTGTTTTGTTTCGTTTTTGTTTGCTAGTTTTCGTCGATTTCTGTGTGCCGTGTTTCGTACCAGATTACACGTGTATGGTCAACTTGAATGACTTTGCGAGGGTTTTAAACGTATTCGACTTGAACTCTTTCAAGAGGAGAGTATCAAGGCACCTCCACCCGAAATTGACCTCTCTTTTGGCCACTCCTTATTTTTCTCTTTTATAGGAGCAGCGATTAGCGGGCTTTTTTTTTTACACTTCGTTTTGTTGCCCTTGAGCTGCTTCCCTTACTGTAAAAATTCCTTTAATGTAAAAAATAAATTAGTGAAGCTTTTAGCATATACGTATTTTAAATTTTATGGAAACTGTGGTCAATGAACTCTGTCTGTCTCTCTCTGTAGTGTGACTGTGTCCAGGAATCTGCTCACATTTGTATCCTTCATAAATTAGGTACTTTAATACTTTACTTTGTTAATATGACACTACATAAGACCAGCGGACCAGTATTAAGAGTCACTTTGATACTATTTTCCAGTTGATGTCTGTGCAGCGTGACTATGTTGGGGAATCTGGTCGGATTTGTGTGCTTCATATATTAGGTATTTTGATACTTTATATACTTTGTTTATTTGGCACGACTCCAGACCAGTGAAACTGTATTAATAGTCACATTGATGCTTCTTAACTTGACATTATATAACACAAGATAAATCAGTGTGGGGATGGTGTGTGTGTGTGTGTGTGTGTGTGTGTGTGTGTGTGTGTGTGTGTGTGTGTGTGTGTGCGGGCATTCCTTCACCTCTATTCACACGCCACCCAATCGTTCATCACACCGACAGCCTTAATTTCTGTCCGCCATTCAAAGCCATCGCGATACCTGAGCCGTCCAGCCGTCACGCGGACACCTGTAGCCCGGCTCCCACGCGGCCAAGTCACTTGTTGACCAAGTCAACACTCCCCGGTCCTTCATCAATGGAACTGCGAAAGGACAGGAACCTTCGCGATCCGTCCCTTGCACGGCCAGAGCGAGGCTGTGAACGGATTGGATGAACGTTCCTGCCCTTGAAAATACGCCTCTATAATATACTTTTTGCTGCTGGGTATCTGCACTGTTTATATATACGTTTTTTTTAATAGCGTAGAACCAGACTGAGAGAAATATAGTAAAAAGTGGGAAAGTATTAAGGAAAGGTCATGTTAGGTGAGTTAATGATAGGCTAGATTGGGATAGGTCATGCTAGTTTAGGTTAGATTGATTTGGTTAGGATAGGTTTGGAGAAAGAGAGCCGGAGAAAGACAGACGCAGAGAAGATAGACGGAGAAAAGACATGATGGAAAAAAAGACAGACGGAGAGAAGATAAAATAAGAAGAGACAGACGAAGTAAAGATGGACAGAAAACAAAAGTATCAAAGACTCCCGCCAGACGCCGTTGCCATGGATATAGGCGGAGAAAGAGGCCGGAAGAAAGAGAGTTGAATTAGTTAGAAGTTGCTGGTTAGGAGAAGCTGGTCGGCCGTGTGTTCTTCAGAAGGAAGGAGAACAAGGGGAAAGTATCAAAGACTCCCGCAAGACACCGCCCCCATAAAGAGAGACGGAGAGAGAGGCCGGAAAAATAATGATCGAATTAGTTAGGAGAAGATGTTAAGTTTGTCGGCCGTGTATTATCGAAGAGTGTTTACTTTTAGGGCAAAGGAGACAAAACAAAAGGAAAAGTAGTATCAAAGACGCCCGCAAGACGCTATTCTCATAAAGAGAGACGGAGAGAGAGGCCGGAAACAGAATGATCGAATTAGTTAGAAGTTCGTGGTTAGGGGAAGCTTGTCGGCCGTGTGTTTACTTTCCCCGAGTGTTTACTTTTAAGGGCAAAGGAGACAGAACATAGAGAAAGGAAAGTACCATAGACGCTCACATGACACTGCCCCATAATTATAGATAGACGAAGAAAATAATAAGAAATAGACGGAGAGGAAACAGACGGAGAGGCGAACAGAAGACAGTGAAAGGTAGGAGAAAGGAAATTATCAAAAACTTCCGCAAGACTCTGTTCCCATAAAGATAGACGGAGAAAGAGCGATCGAGTTAGAAGATCCTGGTGGTTAGAAGCTGGTCGGCCGCGTACGAGGAGACAGCACAATTGAAACAAGCATCAAGGACTCCGCAAGATGCCACTACCATAACGAAAGGCGGAGAAAGAGTCCGGAAAAAGAGCGATCGAGTTAGCTGAAGGGAAGGAAGTACAGTGAGATTAGAGTACCGCGAACTATAGGAGAAAATAGATTAACAAAGACTCCCACAAGACGCCGTTACCATAAAATTGACGAAGAAAGAGGCCGAAAAACGAGCGATCGAGTTAGCTGAAGGGAAGGAAGTAAACTGAGATCAGATTACCGTGAACTATAGGAGAAAATAAATTGCCAGAGACTCCCACAAGACGCTGTTCTCATATAGGTAGATGGAGAAAGGCCGGAAAAAGATCGACTGAATGAGTTAAAAGAAGGTGATGGTTAGAAGCAGGTCGGCCGTGTATTCTTCAGAAGAAGTATCAAAGACTCCCGCAAGACGCCGCCCCCATGATAATAGTCGGAGGAGGAGACCGGGCAAAGAGCGACCGAGTTAGCTAAAGGGAAGGATGCAAACTGAGACCAGAGTACCGTGACGCGCAACCCTCAAGAAGTCCCGCTCTTTGATGTGACTTTCCCGGCTTCTGTAAAGACTCGCACAACAAAGTGAGAGAACAATTACACCTCGGAGTGAGCGTTGACTTCTCTTGGCAGCAGACGAGACAAAAAAGGAGAGGGAACGGGGAGGTTTCTGGGAAGGTTGAGGCATGGAGCAGGAAGGGCCGATTGTAGCCTCCGATGGTGTATACTCAGGTCGGTGTTCTCAGACGCTGCCACTCCTCACGTCAACTGTTTCCAAAGGCCGAAAAGGAGGCTGATTGGGCTTTCATGAGTGGAAAAGAAGATTAATCGGGTTTTCATGAGTGCTTTGCCACGGTCATGGTACAGAAGCAGAATCAAACTACCACCAGGGTCATAAAAGTACCCCAGGAAATGCCACACACACCTACGAAAGCCTTGTCAAATGTGAGTGTTTAAGGACTGGAATGTTTAAGAATATGACCCTCAGACGCTTCCACCTCTCATGTCAACTATTTCCAAAGGCCGAAGAGGAGATTAATCGGGCTTTCATGAGTGCTTTTCCACGGTCATGGTACAGAAGAAGGGTCAAACTACCACCACGGTCATAAAAGTACCCCTGGAAATACCCCAACCTCCTAAGAAAACCTTGCCAAGTATGTTTTCTTGAGGCCCGAATTGTTTAAGAATATGACCCTCACCCTAACTTTTCTTCCCTTGCTTGTGTGGGGTGGCGCTTCCTCCTCCTCCTCCTCCTCTTCTTCCTTTTCCTCCTCCTTGCAAGACCGTGGAAGTTGCGAGGAGGATGGAGAAGGGAAGCAGTATATTAGCGGAAGATTTCAAGGGATCGCTGAAGGAGGCTGTACGGCTCTTAAGTTTATAGATGAGCTCCTGAGCTCGACACAGTGATGAGGGGCGGGAAGTGGCGAGCAGCGAGTGGCGGGCAGGGCGGCGGCGGGGAGGGAGGCATAGCCCTGAACTATAGTACTGTTGGAAGTGGGGCCCGGTGTAGGTCAGGTTAGGTTAGGTTATAGTTTGGTTAGGTTAAGTTTGATTGGGATAAGTTTGATTGGGTTACGTCAGGTTAGGTTAGACTGGGTAAGGTCAGGTTAGGTTAATCTACGATAGGTTTGATTGGGGCTAGGTTAGGTTAGTTAAAGTTAGGTTAGGTTACATGTTGGGTTAGGTCAAGTTAGGTTTGGTTGTAGTTAGGTTAGTTAAGGTTAGGATAAACTGGGTGAGTTGAGGTTGGGGTAGATTGGGTTAGGTTAGGTTAGGTTAGAATAAGTTAGGACAAGTTAGGTTAGATTAGTTAAGGTTGGGTTAGGTTAGCTGAGGTCAGGTTAGCTGGTTCAGGGTAGGGTAGATTGGGCTAGGTCAGGTTAGGTAAAATTAGGGTAGGACAGGACTTTTTGCCGGGAAATACAATGAAAATAATTCAGAGAGCATCATGTGATTAGGTCAGATTAGAGTGGGCCAAGTTAGGTCTTTACCTGTACATACTGCCGATAAATACATGATAATAGAATAAAATAAAATAGAATAAAATATAATAGAACAAAATAATAAAATGAGAATAAGTAGAATAGAATTACGTTATTAGTCACCCAGGGCTCAGGGGCTCGAGGTGGTGCCAATCTTGCATACTCTTCGGAAATATGCGGCCGAGAGAGAGAGAGAGAGTGAGTCTGGTGGAGGAGGAAGGAAGCACTCACCAAAGGGGTCCGCTAATCCTCGCTGAGTTAGGTAATATAAAAGACATAATTCACGCCAACAAAACGGATTTAGATGGAGGAGCAGGCGCTCACTCAAAGGTTCTATTTATTCTTGCTGTAGCGTGGATTAACAACGCCGCCTACTAATGCCCCGCCATATGTTTCCTGGGAGGCTGCTGTTAGTGTGTGTGTGTGTGTGTGTGTGTGTGTGTGTGTGTGTGTGTGTGGACGGGATGATAGAGAGTGGACCAGCGCTGGCTTATACTAGATTTATGGACAGAATGGGAGTTTCCGTGTTGATAATAGTTCAGTGTGAAATAAAAGTTAAGAATATGTAGATGTATAGATGAAGATGGAATTGAATGGATGAGTGCAATTTATAGACGGAATGAGATTGTTTCTGGGTGGAGAGTTCAATGTGGAAAAAAAAGGTAAGAATATGATGGTTGTGCATTACTGGAGTATTAAGACGGAGTAGGATAGTTTGCGTGATTATAAGTGGAAAACAGTTAAAAATATGCAGGTGAAAAAGAAATAGGCTGATCAAATTATGCGTTACTATTCTATTTACAAGCAGAATAGGATAGTGTGCGTATTTATTGGAAGAATGGGATAGTGTCTGTAATTATTGCAAGTGGATAAAGAGGTAAAATTACTGAAGATGAAATACTGAGCGAGTTCTACCTGACGAGAGTTTACAGACAGAATGCTATAGTGTCCGTGTGTTGAGGTATTTGTGGAAGAAAAGTAAGAATATGAAAGTAAAGTGAGATAGCGGAGCGGATCTTCACATCAGTACAATTCATAGACGTGATGGGATAGGTTGTATATTTATGAGGATGAAATAATGGGCGAAATTTGCATGATTATTAGAACTTACAGACGGAGTGGGAGAGTACCAAGACTGACCTCTCCACCCGAAGCTGACCTCTCCTCTGACCTCTCGTACATTTTTTTTAGCGGACTTTTTTGTTGCTGTTATTGTTTTTTTATACCTTGAGCTGCCTCCCTTGCTGTATAAAAATAGAGATTGCGTTTTTATAAGTAGAAAATAGATAAAATACGTAGATAAATGTTGAAATAGAGTATACGAGTTAGCATTACTAGAATTAAAGGACAAAATAGGATAGTGTATGTAATTATAAAAAAAAAAAGAAATATATTGATTGAGACGGTATAGAGAGGATGAATTCTGCGGTATATCAGAGTAAACAAGTTAGCATTACTAGATTTAAAGAAAGAATAGGATAGTGTATGTGATTGTAAACGAAAAAAAGTCGAAATACATAGGTGGAGACGGTATAGAGAGGGTCATTTTTGCATTACATTAGAGTAGAGAGGTTAGCATTACTAGAATTTAAAGACAAAATATAGTAGTTTGTCATTGTAAGTGAAAAAAAAATATAGAGATGGAGAAGAAAGAGAGAGTATGAATTTTGCGTTACTATAATTTAAAGAAAGAATAGGATAGCTTATGTCATTGTAAGTGAAAAGAAAGTTGAAATACATGGATGGAGATGTTACAGAAACTATGAATTATTCTGCGTTAGTATAATTTTTAAAAGACCAACAGTATATGAAGTTTCCTCCATTCGTTCATTTTTCAGTTTTCACAGCGGGAGTAAAAGCTAAATACCACGATAAGGTTGCGCATAAAGCAGTATATAAATTAGTACAAAGTTCGTATGTGTTATAGAGGGAGATCAACTCTTCATTACTAAACTATATACAGACAAACAATATATTTTTTTTCCTCCCTTCGCCCGTTGTTTGTTGTTTTCGCCGCGGGGCCAAGCGATAAACGCCATAATAAGCCTCGTGGAATTACTGCTGTTCGATGCTTGCTAAACTTTTTTCGCTTTACATCCTTCCTTCCTTCCGCTTGTTCAGTGTTGTGTGTGTGTGGAATAGGAAGGGCGGAATGTGCGTGGCTGGATAGATAGATAGATGGACTGATAGATAGACCGGTAGGTAGATAGATACATAGATAGATAGATAGATAGATAGATAGATAGATGGATAGATAGACACATAGATAAATAGGAAGATAGATAAATAGACAGACAGATAGATAGATTGGTAGGTAAAAGATAGATAGATATATGGATAGATAGATATATTGATATATGTATATATATAGATATATATATATATGAAGATAGATATATATATATATAGATAGACTGATAGATAGGAAGGCAAAGAGATAGATAGATAGATAGATAGATAGATTGATTGATAGGTAAACATTGATAAATAGATAGATTGATTGATTGACTCACACAGACAGATAGATCGATAGACACATTGACATATAAATATCTAGATATTTAGTGAGCTAACCATACATTTGGCATTCGGTTCACAGACACTGATCATCAAAAGAAATACAAGACAAAAAAAAAATAGAAAATTGATCAAAAAGAAAAAAAAGGGAAGAGAAAAGAAAGACAACAGGAAAATATGAAAAGGGAAACAAAAAGATGAGAAAAGTAGATGTGAGAAAAGGTGCCTGAAAACAGTAGAAAAGATTTTAGAGGTAAACATGAAAACAGCAGGACACTAGAACAGCAGCGAATGAAGGAAGGGAAGTAGTTGTTATCCCTTTGGATGCAGACCGCCTACCAGAAGACATCACCAAGCTGCAGGAGTGGAGCAATGAGTGGCTGCTACAATTCAATGAAGAAAAATGTAAAGCCATATACCTTGGGAGGGGAAACCCAGCATACCAATACCACATGGGAAACACTCCACTATCCACCACAGAGGTAGAGAAGGACCTTGGAGTGTATGTTACCAGGCTACCAGTGAAGGGATATCCAGCACACTAATACCACATGGGAAACACTCCACTATCCACCACAGAGGCAGAGAAGGACCTTGGAGTGTATGTTATCAGGCTACCAGTGAAGGGATATCCAGCACACCAATACCACATGGGAAACACTCCACTATCCACCACAGAGGCAGAGAAAGACCTTGGAGTGTATGTTACCAGGCTACCAGTGAAGGGATATCCAGCACACCAATACCACATGGGAAACACTCCACTATCCACCACAGAGGCAGAGAAGGACCTTGGAGTGTATGTTACCAGGCTACCAGTGAAGGGATATCCAGCACACCAATACCACATGGGAAACACTCCACTATCCACCACAGAGGCAGAGAAAGACCTTGGAGTGTATGTTACCAGGCTACCAGTGAAGGGATATCCAGCACACCAATACCACATGGGAAACACTCCACTATCCACCACAGAGGCAGAGAAGGACCTTGGAGTGTATGTTACCAGGCTACCAGTGAAGGGATATCCAGCACACCAATACCACATGGGAAACACTCCACTATCCACCACAGAGGCAGAGAAAGACCTTGGAGTGTATGTTACCAGGCTACCAATGAAGGGATATCCAGCACACCAATACCACATGGGAAACACTCCACTATCCACCACAGAGGCAGAGAAAGACCTTGGAGTGTATGTTACCAGGCTACCAGTGAAGGGATATCCAGCACACCAATACCACATGAGAAACACTCCACTATCCACCACAGAGGCAGAGAAGGACCTTGGAGTGTATGTTACCAGGCTACCAGTGAAGGCCAAATCTGTGCCAATCGCAGCTGTCGGGTTAAAATATAAACGATTCAAACAAATTCAAAACACATTCGATTAAAACATCAAACCGGGAGAGGAAAAAAAAAACAAAAAAAAATGAAACAAATAAGATGTACTGAAAAAATACAGGCCTATAAAATAATAATGAAAATATACCACCAATAGAATACAAACAATAAAAACTAGGGTACGAAAATAATATTAGGGAAGGAATAGTCACCCTGAGAAGTCGTCACGTATTCCAGGAACGTTGGCGTGTAGGTGACCGCTTGCGTGCGTAGCTTATGAGTCTGAGGAGTGCTTAGGGCAGGCAACACACGGCTTGAGACTTTGGGCGCAGCATCTGGTTAGTCTCTGTGTGTTGTAGGCTGTACTGGCCATCGGCTCAAGGGTCAATGGATCGGAGATGAGCACTGAGGCCACGCCCAGCTAGTCTTTGTTTATTTTTTATCCACCATTAGCTTCAAAGTCAATGGATCGGAGATGAGCACTGAAGCCACGCGCAGCTAGTCTTTGCTTATTGTATACCCACGATATGCTAAAGAGTCAATGGATCGGAGATGAGCACTGAGGCCACGCGCAGCTAGTCTCTGCTTATTGTATTCCCATTAAGAGCTTAAGAGTCAATGGAACGGAGATGAGCACTAAGGCCAGGCGTAGCTATATCGTTGGCCTTCCTTTCGATCATAAACTCACTCTGTACACATTTATAAACATTGCTTTATGCCCTGTTATAGTTTTCCCCGCTATGAAAAAAAAGGAGTAATGGAGGAAACTATATTATGTTCGTCTGTAAATTTTAGTGAAGCATAACTACGAGTATTATCTGTTCTACCTGAATACAAAGTGCTTTCATTTGCTCGATGGGCTTTCTGTTCCCTGTATTTCCATGTTTCCATATTTGCCTTGTGGTCTTCAGGACGCCGGCACACCTCACGCTCTGATATTAATTAACAGGTGAAGGGTCCGTCATGCACGCTATATTAAACAGGTAACTACTCTTTATATAATGTTAGCTGTACTGCCTGGTGTTACTCCTCGCCACGCCCCTTAATCCTCACCCTCTCTGATGAGTATTACAACATTAACCCAAATCCTCCCCTTCCTTATAACAACTTATTGCTAGAGGGATAAATTCAGCTACGCTGTAGTGCCACAACCCTTAATCCTTACCCTTCCTGATGAGTATTACAGCGTTTGGCTCTTAACATCTACGTAAATACGCTTTATATGTTAGCTATAGGGCATGATGTTATTCCTCGCCACAGCCTTTAATCCTTATACCTTTCCTGATCATATTACAACATTAACCTATATTCTCCCCTTCCTCATAATTGCAGAACATCGGAATTAATATATCTCGTTGCTAGTCACGTACTATTACGTTTGCTGGTAGTGGCACCTCGAGGGATAAACTCAAGCTCTCCATTTCCAAGATACAGAAAATTGAAATGATCCATCTGTGAGGTTTGCCATTCACACGTATTATTATGCGTGTTCGTGTACTATTGTGTTTATTAAGTTTGCTGGTAGTGGCGCCTCGAGGGATAAACTCAACTTCTCCATTTCCAAGATACAGAAAATTGAAAGGATCCATCTATGAGGTCTGCCATCAGCGCGAGGAACCAGGGACCATATTCTCAAACATTTCGGGGATCACACACCCACATTTCATAGGGCTTTCGTTACGGGTTTGGGGCATTTCCAGAGGTAGTTTAATGAACCTGGCAGTAGTTTGACCCTTCTTCTGTATTTTGAACATAAGGAAACACTCATGAGAATCCGATTATCTCCTTTTTGGCCTTTGGAAATAGCTGACGTGAGAGGTGGAATACTGACCCTGGAGCACCGTGTTAAGCTGGCGTCGTTGGGCGCAGAGAGCGGTGCTCTTGGCGCAACACACGGCGGTTCTCAGTTTTACTTCCAGCACCATTTTAAGGCGATCGTTGAGCGGAATACGCCATCATGAAACTCAGCGTATGCGGGTATAAAAGGAAGGAACGCGAGGGTCTCCGGTAGCGCTGCGAACAGTGTGGTGTGGAGAAACGGGCGGACTCAGGGTGTGTATGTGTGTGAGTGAGAGAGAGAGAGAGAAAGAGGAGGAAGGGAAAGGTGTAAGAATTTGTTAAACGTGTAGACTCGTAGAGGAAGAAAGAAATGGTGTCTTAGAGGGACCACATCGCCTGTAGTGTGTCTAAAAACCACGAACTACAGGGTACCTATGTATGAGTGTTTGAGAGAGAGGAGGAAGGAAAGCCGAAAGATCTGTTTTAGTAGAGGAAGGAAGGAGTGGAGTCATGCATTGGCCACATAACCTATAGCATGGTGTCTAAGAACCAAGGTGTTTATGTGTGTTTAAGAGAGAGAGGAAGGAAGAGGCGTTAGATATGGTATGCATGTAGAGGAAGAAGTGAAGGGCATTGCAGGGGTCACATTACCTACAGTGTGGCGTCTAGAAACCAGGGACTCAAAGATATGTGAGAGAAAGAGAGGAAGACAGACAGACAGACAGATAGGGAATTAGTTTATAAAGAGGAAAAAAACGGAAAAAAGGAGATGGGAGAAATTAGAGTAAAGAAAAAAGGGTAAAATGAGAGAGAGAGAGAGAGAGAGAGAGAGAGAGAGAGAGGTTATCGTAATCATGTATATGTGTCGTGTGTGTGTGTGTGTGTGTGTGTGTGTGTGTGTCCACGTACGTTTGAGCACCTGCACCGCATTGATTTTAATTGGCAACATTATCTACTATCTTACGCACACACACACACACACACACGGCGCCATTGTTTACACAGACACTTAGTTGGAGCTCCACGTATTTTGCAAGACTTCCAGAGACTCAGGGCTTCTACCGCACCAGGACTAGCACTGCAAGTTGCCTAAGGTTGCCGTTTACTAGCTAGGGCTACTTGGTAGCACAGTGCTTTTGGACTCTGTCATTTTTTGCTATGCAAAATCAAGCTACTGAGTCCAAGGCCCCCTCCTGGCCGGGATTCCCGCCATTGCGCATGCGCAATGGAGCTAGTGTGACGTCACTACCAGCGTCAGCACAACGTCACAGCTGCTAGTTTGCTCAAACATGGACTCGTCGACCTTCAAGCTGCTGTTGGAGGCCCAGGAGCGAGCGTACAAGTCTGCACTAGATGTGGTCGTCAGGCAGCTAAACGACCAAGTTACCAAGTTGGATAAGAAAGTGGCAGAACTAACAACTAGCCTGGAATTCACTCAGAGGGAAGTCGACGACCTTAAATCTAATGCCAAAGAACACGAAAAGGAGAAAAAGGAAGACAGAAGCAAAATAGACACACTTAACCAGCAACTTCAATCATCTCACCTTAAAATTAAAGAACTAGAAGAAAAAGTCACTTATCAAGAAGACTACAGCCGCAGGAAGAACTTGAGAATTAGTGGACTGGAGGAGAGAGGAGATGAAACCTGGGAGCAAACTGCAGCGGCTGTGACATCTCTCCTGGAATCAAAACTGCAGATACCAGGAATTATATTGGAGCCGCGCACAGGGTTGGTCAACGCCGAGATGCCAGGCCCCACCCGTTGTGGCGCGCTTCGCTCGTTATGGGATCGAGACGCAGCAATCAGACGAGGAAGACACCTGAAGGGTACTAACATATACCTGAATGAAGATTTGTCTGCAGCTTCTAGCAATCAAGAATGCTCAGATGCCCTTGCTCAAGCAGGCAAGGGCTGAAGGAAAAGTAGCTTTCCGACACACCAAACTGATCATTCGGGACAAGACGCTTGAAGTGCTACTGGACTGGACGTGCGGGCCGGCGCGCAGCTGAAGCTGGAGGCTGGGGCTTGCGTGGCGGCCAGGTGCCAGTGACTGCCGTTGCTGGTGCTGGTGATGCTGCTGATGGTGCTGACGCTGCTGCTGGTGCTGTTGGTGCTGCTGGCGCTCCTGATGGTGCTGGTGATGCTGATGGTGATGGTGGTGTCGTCCGTGTCGAGGCGGCTGGGGCGTGGGTGGTGTGGACAACACTCGCCTCCCTCCCCGCGCACCGACCTGGTGGCTCGCGGCTGTCCTCGGCCCCACCTGCTGCTTCGTCCCCCAACGCAAGGAAATCAAGAAATTCCTAAGCGGCACCAAGAAATAGATTCCCAACGTTAAGTAATTTAGTACATAATAACTCACAATTCCAATTCCAATCAATGATTCTACTACTACTACTACTACTACTACTACTACTACTACTACTACTACTACTACTACTACTACTACTATTACTACTACTACTACTACTACTACTACTACTACTACTACTACTACTACTGCTGCTACTACCACCACCACCTCCACTACTACTACTACTACTACTACTACTACTATTACTACCATTTCTATTACAACAACAAATACTACTACTACTACTACTACTACTACTACTACTACTACTACTACTACTACTACTACTACTACTACTTCTATACTTTCTTCCTGCTACTACTACAGCAACTACAACTATTACCACTATTACTACTACTACTACTATTTCTACTACTACTACTACTACTACTACTATCACTATAACCGCTTCAATATACCACCACCACTACTACTACTACTACTACTACTACTACTACTATTGCTACTACTACTACTACTACTACTACTACTACTACTACTACTACTACTACTACTACTACTACTACTACTTCCACTACTACTACTACTACTTCCACTACTACTACTAACGATAATATGCCTCCACCAATAGATTATATTTTCCCTTTTGCCTCTATTAACAATGAAGATTTGTTGCATTGTTTTAATGTCAATAATACACAAAATCAAGACCTACATGCTTTCCATCCACTTAGTGTAGAAGATAGAAATTATAATAACGATCTTGATGTAACTCAGTTTTATTTAAGAGCAAGAAATTAAAATTTTTCTAAATCTGAATATATTTATCTGGATAGCTTTCCTTTTTCTACTAATAATAGTGAATTATATTTATTAACACTGAATATTAGATCCATCTCATCGAATTTCCAATACTTTGTAGACACTGTCCTTTCGTGCCAAACTAAATTTGACGTCATAGGATTAACAGAAACCCGCTTAGATGTAGATATTTCTCCACTGTACAGACTACCGGAATATGAAATGTTCACTAATAACAGAAACAGGTTTGGTGGGGGAGTGGCCATTTATATCTCTAGTAAGTACAAATCTTCTGTGATCAATGAATTTTCTAAATTGGAACCTTTTATGGAATGTTTGGGAATCGAAGCAATATGTAATGCTAATACCTATTTATTTCTTTGTATTTACAGACCACCTCAAAGCAGTATAAATAATTTTAAAAATTCACTTAATGAAATCTTATCCCTAATTAAAGATAAAAATTACAAGGAGGTTTTTGTGTTTGGAGACTTAAACATAGATTTGTTACAATGTAATAATGACAATGTGCAGGATTTAATTAATATAATGTACAGCTATTCTTTATTTCCTCTAACTACCTTGCCTACTCGAGTAACTTCAACTTCATCCACGTTAATTGATCATGTTTGGTCATCTCAGATTGAAAGTAATACTGCCAATTATATATTAAAGACAGATATCAGTGACCACTACCCAGTAATCTCTGTATTTAAATGTGATAAATATCGTCATCCTTCTCCCACTTACGTAACTAAAAGAATATTTAATCAGGACTCCCTTGAAAAATTTAGTAATAGTCTCTCACAAACTAATTGGAGTGACACATTAAACTGTATATGTGCTAATGAGGCCTACAACTTATTTTACAGTAAATTTAAAACATGTTTTGATAAGTGTTTTCCGGAAAGAAAAATTAAATTTAGTTTTAAAAAGGAACGTAGTCCACACATTACTCTAGCTCTTAAGAATAGTATTAGAGAAAAACATCGACTTGAAAAACTAGCTCATAAATGGCCTTTAACGTTTAAGGAGCCTTATAGAATATATAGAAATAAATTAACGTCACTTTTAAAATTAGCCAAGAAGAAGTATAACCAAGAGCAGTTACTTAATAGCCAAGGTAATCCAAAACAACACTGGAGATCCATTAATACTATTCTTGGTAGATGCACAGGTGCTAAACATACAGTTATTGAATTAAAGCCACATTGTACTGACATTTCTGAAACATTTAATGACCATTTTTTGAAGGCTGGGGGGCTAGATCATGATATAGTAGTGTATGAATATATGACATATTTACACAACTCACCTAATTACTCGGTATACTTATCACCAGCTACACAGATAGAAATTGAAAACTTTCTTAAGACATTAAAAGGTACATCATCAGGATTTGATGAAATTTCTCCTTGGTCGTAAGACAAACTGCCAGCATAATTTCCTTGCCATTAACACACATAGTTAACCTCACATTAAAGAAAGGAGTTTTTCCGGACGAACTTAAGAAAGCTAAAATTATTCCATTATCTAAGTCAGATAATAGAGATGATGTCAATAACTACAGACCTATATCAGTTCTTCCTGTGTTCAGTAAAGTCTTTGAAAAAGTGATATGCACTCGTCTTGTAAATTTCATTGAGAAAAATAATTTATTTTCGAATTGTCAGCATGGTTTTAGACCAGGGCGCTCTACTGAGTCGGCCATATTTCAGTTTACCAATAATGTGTATAAATATCTGGAAAAGAAACATTATTTAGTTGGAATTTTTTTAGATCTTTCTAAGGCTTTTGATTCGCTATGTCATAAAATTCTTTTAAGTAAACTTAGTAATTTTGG
>NW_026111567.1:240000-260000 GCF_024679095.1 Eriocheir sinensis | reverse complement strand
AAAAAGGCCTTTGACAAAGTTCCACATACAAGACTATTATGGAAACTGGAAAATAAAGGAGGATTGAAAGGAAATATGAAAAAATGGATGGCAAGCTACCTAATGGGAAGGGAGATGAGAACTGTGGTCAAGGACATAAAATCAGAATGGAGAAATGTAGAAAGCGGAGTACCACAGGGTTCAGTATTAGCACCGACAATCTTCCTGGTATATGTAAATGACATGGCTGAAGGAGTTAATAGCTACATAAACCTGTTTGCTGACGACGCTAAATTACAAAAACATATAAGAAACAAAGATTGTGAAATATTGCAAGAAGACCTATACAAAATTTGGAAATGGAGTATGGATTGGGAGATGGAATTTAATGTGAAAAAATGTCATGTTATGGAAATGGGTAAAAGTGAAACAAGACCAATCTGGATATACAAAATGGGAAATGGTGAAACATTAAAAAAAGTGCATGAAGAGAGAGACCTGGGAGTAGTGATGAGGGATGATAATCAACCAGAGAGTCATATAAATCGGATCTTTAGAGACACATATAACTTGGTGAGAAATATTGGAGTAGCATTTAGCTACATGGACAAGGACATGATGAGAAGGCTAATCACTACCATGATTAGACCAAAATTAGAATATGCAGAGGTACTGTGGTCCCCCCATAAGAAGAAGCATATAAAGAAACTAGAAAGAATACAGAGGATGGCATCAAAAATGGTCCCAGAGTTGGAGGGATTAATATACGAGGAAAGATTAAAGGAAATGAACTTAACAACACTGGAACAAAGAAGAGAAAGGGGAGACCTAATCCAAATTTATAAATTATTAAACAAAATAGATGAAGTAGATAATGAAGAACTGCTACTAACAGAAGGAAACATAAGCAGAAATACAAGAGGACACAGTAAAAAATTGAGACAGGGAGATGCTTGAGAGACACAAAGAGTATAGCTTCCATAAAGAAATGAAGAGGTTTGGAACAGTCTGAGCGAGGATATAGTATCAGCGAGGGTGTGCAAAAGCTTTAAAGATAAGTTGGATAAATGCAGACACGGAGGCGGGACCACACGAGCATAATGCCCAGGCCCTGTAAAACTACAACTAGGTAAATACAACTAGATAAATACACACACACACACCTTTTTGAAAATGCAAATTGGAGTGGGCTGTACAAAGCCAAAAGTACCCAAGACAAGTGTGAGGAGTTTTTAAAGCTGTGCAAAGAAGCCGAGAATAGATATGTCCCTAAGGTAACCAAAAAGGATGTTGGTAAAAAGGAATGGTTTAACAAAAGATGCGAGGCAGCTAGAAAAAGAAAGGAGGAAGCCTGGAAGGATTGGAGGAGACGAAGAAGAATCAACGCGTGGAACTATTTCAAACAAGCAAGGAAGGAATATACAAAGATTAGAAGAAAAACGGAAATATGAAAAAGATATAATCGACTAATGCAAAGACCAACCTAAATTATTTATAGACATGTAAATGGCAAATTAAAGAATAGAGAAACAATCGATAAACTGAAAATGGATGGAACTACATATGAAGACCCAGCAGAGATGGCAGAAGTGATGAACAACTGCTTTCATAGAGTTTTCACAAAGGAAGACGAATTCGTACAACCACCGGGCCAGGAAAGAGGAAGCGTTATGCAGGAGATACAGTTAACGGTGCAGGAGGTCAAGGAAAGCTTGAACAAGCTGGATGTAAGAAAGGCGACAGGGCCGGATGAAGTGTCAGGCTGGATCCTGAAAGAATGTAGTGAGCAACTTGCAGAGAAACTGCACTCCATAATGAGCGCCTCCCTGAGTGAAGGAAAGGTACCACAAGATTGGAAGAGAGCAAACATAGAACCAATTTATAAAGGAGGAGAGAGAGAGGACCCATTAAATTACAGACCGGTATCACTCACTAGTGTGGTTGCGAAGATATGTGAGAGGTTAGTTAAAAACAGGTGGTCGGATTTTTGGGTAAGTGAGAGAATTATCTCAGATTGCCAGTTTGGATTCAGGAGGGAGATCGTGTGTCACCAACTTGTTGTGTTACTACTCAAGGGTGACAGATTTAATGCAAGAGAGAGACGGCTGGGGGGATGGAGTGTACCTGGATTTGAAAAAGACATTTGACAAAGTACCGCACAGAAGACTAATTTGGAAAATTAAAAATAGGGGTGGAGTTGGTGATGGACTGATTAAGTGGCTGGAGGACTTCCTAACTAACAGGGAAATGAGGACAATAATCAAGGACAAGGTTTCCAACTGGTGCCCAGTGAGGAGTGGGGTCACACAAGGTTTGGTGCTGGCACCAATAATGTTTGCTGTTTATATAAATGATATGGTGGAAGGAGTGACCAGCCATGTGAGATTGTTTGCAGATTATGCAAAGCTATTGAGACGAGTCAATGACGTGAAAGACTGTGAGGCATTGCAGAGGAACCTGGACAAAATATGGGAGTGGAGTGGTACATGGCAGATGGAATTCAACCTTGGGAAATGTAAAAAAATAGAGTTTGGTAGGAGTGGTAGAAGATGTGAATATGATTATAAGATGGGAAGTGAGATAATATGCAGAGGAATGGAAGAAAAAGATTTGGGAGTGACTATCTCAGAGTACATGTCACCGGACAAACACATCAACAGGATAAAGGGACAAACTATGAATTTGCTGAAGAACATAAGGACGGCATTTGTGTATTTGTGTATTTGGACGAAGATGATGAAGAAAATAATAGTTACAATGATAAGGCCAAGGCTGGAGTATGCAGCAGTGGTCTGGTCTCCTCATGAAAAGAAGAACATAAGAAAGCTGGAAAGAGTACAGAGAATGGCAACTAAGATAACATAAGAACATAAGAACATTGAGTCTGCAAGAGGCCGGTAGGCCTGTAGGCAGCTCCTCTGAACCTAAGCTCCTGTGTAGCTCCCGTGTATCTAACCCCACCTAATAATCACTGTCCATGAATTTATCCAATCTATTTTTAATGTGACAGTTGTATTGGCACTTATAACATGACTAAGTCTATTCCACTCATCCACCACCCTGTTTGAAAACCAATTTTTGCCTATGTCCCTGTTGAATCTGAATTTATCCAGTTTAAACCCATTACTTCGTGTCCTACCCAATTTTCTTACCTACAAAACCTTATGAATGTCTCCTTATTAAAGCCCTTCATCCATTTATAAACCTCGATCATGTCTCCACGCACCCTTCGCCTTTCTAGAGAATGCAAGTTTAACTGTTTGAGTCTTTCCTCGTATGGCAAGTTTCTCAACCCCTGAATCATCTTAGTCATCCTCCTCTGCACCGATTCTAATATTTTGATATCCATTCTATAGTAGGGTGACCAGAACTGAACCACATAGTCAAGATGAGGTCTAACTAATGCTAAATATAGTTTGAGGAAGACTTCGGGGCTTCTGTTGCTTACGCTCCTTGAAATTAATCCCAGCACCCTATTTGCTCGATTTCTAGTTTGAATGCATTGTGCCCTTGGATGGAGATCAGAGATAGTACCAGAACTTAAGGATCGGACTTACGAGGAGAGACTCAATAGCATGGGGCTCACAACCCTGGAGAGAAGAAGAGAAAGAGGAGACCTGATAGTGGTGTACAGGGTGGCGAGCTGGGTTGAGAATCTGGACAGAGAGGACCTGTGTGTGTGGAGGAGAGAGAAAAGAGAGGACATGGAAAGGAGTTGAGGGCGACCACGTGCAGGCGAGATGTGAAAAGTTTAGCTTAAACAGAAGCATTGAGGTGTGGAATGGACTGGAGGAGGAGGTGGTTTGTGCAAGAAACATTCATGATTTTAGGAAAATTGGATAGGAGGGTATTTTGAGACGTGAGAGCGCGAGCGCCTTTCCAGTTTGTCTCATCTATTTATATAAAACTAGGTGGACACACACACACACACACACACACACACACACACACACACACACACCCGCCCGGTAGCTCAATCGGTAAAGCGCTGCACTGCAAGGCTTCTCGGCCAAACAGGCGGCGGTTCGAGCCCCGCTCAGGCCAGATTCTTTCCGTTAACTAGGAGTGGTTACTGTCCTCCCTTGAGCAAGGGGGATGGGGTGTGTGGTGTGTGAGGTCCTGGCAGTACACAGAGATCGACAGATGGCCATGGCTCTCAATGAGCACTTACTCACGTCGGGAGGGTACTCTGCTGGCGAAAGCAGTCCACACACACACACACACACACACACACACACACACACACACACACACACACACACACACACACACACACACATTAAGGCACTCTGAATAGGGGCCCCAAAACCCCCTCCAGGCTGCCGTCACTTCCCTGTAGGCTCTGGCACAAGCACAGCAGACAGACAGACACACACCTCACCCTTGGGACCTAAGATGACCTCCACAAACACGTGACATGACCCTCACAAACCTAACAGGACTAGTTTTTTTTATAAACTTGATACTTATATTTTACCTGAAATGACACACAAACACCAATAATTTTTTTTTTTTTTTTTTTTTACAGCAAAGGAGACAGCTCAAGGGCACAAAAAAGCAAACATCAACAAAAAAAAGCCCGCCACTCGCTGCTCCTACAAAAGAAACAAAAGAGGTGGCCGAAAGATAGGTCAGTTTCGGGAGGAGAGGTGTCCTGATACCCTCCTCTTGAAAGAGTTCAAGTCGTAGGCAGGAGGAAATACAGATGAAGGAAGATTGTTCCAGAGTTTACCAGCGTGAGGGATGAAAGAGTGAAGATGCTGGTTAACTCTTGCATAAGGGGTTTGGACAGTATAGGGATGAGCATGAGTAGAAAGTCGAGTGCAGCAGGGCATGGAGGGGGGTGGCATGCAGTTAGCAAGTTCAGAAGAGCAGTCAGCGTGGAACTATCGATAGAAGATAGCAAGAGAGGCAACATTGCGGCGGAATTTAAGAGGTAGAAGACTATCAGTATGAGGAGGAGAGCTGATGAGACGAGACCCTTTGCCTCCACTCTGTCCAGAAGAGCTGTGTGAGTGAGCCCCCACAAGAGATGCATACTCCATACGAGGGCGGACAAGGCCCCTGAATATGGACAGCAACTGTGCAGGTGAGAAGAACTGGCGGAGACGGTACAGAACTCCCAGCATAGAGGAAGCTGATTTAGTATGAGATGAGATATGAAGTTTCCAGTTGAGATTTTGAGTTAAGGATAGACCGAGGATGTTTAGTGTTGAGGAAGGTGATAGCTGGGTGTTGTCAAAGAATAGGGGATAGTTGTTTGGAAGATTGTGTCGAGTGGATAGGTGGAGAAACTGTTTTTTTGAGGCGTTGAAGGACACCAGGTTCTTCTTGCCCCAATCGGAAATAATAGTAATGTCTGAGGCTGTTTCTGCAGCCCAGCCTTGAGTCGTTAAGTTCCTGAAGGGTGGGTCTTCTATTAAAAGAAGTTGAATAATGCAGAGTGGAATCATCGGCGTAGGAATGGATAGGACAGTTGGTTTTGGAAAGAAGATCATCAATGAACAACAGAAAAGAGGAGATAGGACAGAACCCTGTGGGACACCACTGTTAATAGATTTAGGGGAAGAACAGTGACCGTCTACCACGGCAGAAATAGAACGGTCAGAAAGGAAACTGGAGATAAAGGTACAGAGAGAAGGATAGAAACCGTAGGAGGGTAGTTTAGAAAGCAAAGATTTGTGCCAGACCCTATCAAAAGCTTTTGATATGTCCAGCGCAATAGCAAAAGTTTCACCGAAACGGCTAAGAGAGGATGACCAAGAGTCAGTTAAGATTAGAGATCACCAGTAGAACGCCCCTTGCGGAACCCATACTGGCGATCAGATAGAAGGTCAGAAGTGGAAAGGTGCTTATGAATCTTCCGGTTAAGGATTGATTCAAAAGCTTTAGATAGACAAGAAAGTAAAGCAATAGGACGGTAGTTTGAGGGATTGGAGCGGTCACCCTTCTTAGGTACAGGCTGTATGAAGGCATACTTCCAGCAAGAAGGAAAGGTAGATGTTGACAGGCAGAGGCGAAAGAGTTTGACCAGGCAGGGTATAAAAAGTTATATGAGCCTTTTTGCAGACGATGCAAAATTAATAAGGAAAGTGTAGATGGAGGAAGACTGTGAAGAACTGCAAAAAGACCTGTACAGAGTGTATAGATGGACCCAGTTATGGGAGATGGAATTTAATGCAAACAAATGCCATGTTATGGAAATGGGGAAAAGTATAAAAAGACCAAGGAAAACATACAGGATGGGAGAAGAAAACTTAAAGTTAGCACATGAAGAAAAAAGATTTGGGAGTAACGATGCAAGACACACCATCCCCAGAAAAGCACATAAACAAGTTATTTGGAGAAACCTACAGGATGATGCAAAATATAAGGGTTGGATTATAGACTTTTTAACGAAGAGAAATGAGAACAGTAATCAAGAGCAATAAATCAAGCTGGGCGGAAGTGACCAGTGGAGTCCTCCAAGGATCGGTGCTGGCTCCGATTATGTTTGCAATATATATAATTGACATGACAGAAGGGGTGACAAGCAGGGGTGTGGAGTCGGATTTTCAAAACTCCGACTCCGACTCCAGTAAATTTAAATGTTGCGACTCCGACTCCGACTCCAGTAAATTTAAACGTTGCGACTCCGACTCCAACTCCAGGAAATTTGAAGGTTGCGACTCCGACTCCGACTCAGTTTTTTTTTTACAAAATATGATATATATATATATATATATATATATATATATATATATATATATATATATATGAATAGACTGTTTGCTGATGATGCTAAACTAATGAGGAGGGTGGCTAATGAAGAAGACTGTGTAGCCTTGAGTCAGGATTTCGATAGAATAAGCGTAAATGGTCACGGCCAAATGGGAAATGACATTCAATACAGAGAAGTGTAGTGTGATGGAGTTTGGTAAGAGCAGCAGACGGATATCGGGGAAACTACTCTGAGTAATGAAAGAATCATGAAAAAAAACAGAAGAATAAGGATCTGGGAGTGACAATAACAGACAAGTTATCCTTTGGAAAGCATATAAATTGGATAACTGGGGAAACATACAATCTTCTTAGAAACATAAAAGCAGTATTTACATATCTAGACGAAGAGACGGTGAAGAAACTAATAACATCGATGATACGTCCAAGACTGGAATATGCAGCGTTAGTGTGGTCACCTACATTGAAGAAAGAAATTAGAAAGTTGGAAAGAATACAGAGAGCAGCGACCAAACTATCGGAAACTTTGAGAGAACACACTTACCCCCCGGTCTCACAGACGCCGAATCACAAAAAAATCGTAGTACCTCGGGAGACAGCGTTTTCCCCGAATCACTACGAAAATTTGTTTATCTTTTCATCTCGAGGCGTTCGGTCGACCTCGAGGGCATATTCCCCGAAGTACACCAAATTATTTCCCAAAGTGCTATGACGTACTACAATATGCTACGATGTACTATGATTTCACCCTGATTTTCTCCCGAAGTACGCCGAGTTTTGGAGCCGAAGTACTACGAAGTATCACGAACCACACCAACTGTCCCGATTTGTAAGTACGAAGTACTACAATGTACGACGAACTACACCGATAACTCCGGATCTACTACGAGTTTCAAATCTCCTCCAAGAATTTGCTCCTGATTTTGAACAAAAGACACACCCCAGCATCATCATGACCAGGTTGGGGCTCTGTGTCCAAGTGGATTGGTGACGCAAGAGGGCTGGAGGAGGGGGTGTCTCCCCGGTGGCAGACGATGACCTCTTCTTGGATCGTCCCTTCACTTTCTTGGCAGGTTGTTCTTGAGTGTCTTCTTGTTGCTCATCATCATCAGGAGAGGCAGCAGCAGCAGCAGAAGACCTTTTCTTCTTGTCTTCTCCCTTCGTCCTTTTTGGTCCCATTGTGATGTGACGCGACTCCTGCAAATTGGAAAAAGACTGATTGACGTGCAAAATGCTTGCCTTTTAATACTCTTCCCAAATTCGTAATAGGGTAAGGTGGGGTAAGTTGCCCCTTAAGAGAGATTGCCTGTTGTAGCCACATTTTTGCAATAGAATTAAAAAAAAGATCTGTTGAAAGCTTAGGCTAAGGCCTATCTATGGTATATATCATATCCACTCATTATGATTTACACCTTTCTATAATGACAATTTAAAAAAAATAATAAGGGGCTTCTTGCCTGCATGTGGGGTAAAACGCCCACTGGGCAGGCCTTCTACCCCACTCTGGCTTACAATAATAAACTCACAGAAACATAAGGAAAAATAGTTTTCACTTTATAAAATATGATATGTATTCCCTTTTGAAAACTATACCCTATAAATCTCTCTTGATGTGAAATATAGAACACAGTCATATTTGTGTCTCCTAATGAACAGAATGTAAACTAAACAATTAATTAATTTTCCAAAGGTATCCCTTCTTTAGACTAGTAATATTAGACAGCTTCCCTTTCTTCTGAATTTTTGTAACAAAAGGAACACCTACTTTCATGAAAAAATATATGGAACTAAATACTCAATTAATATGATAAAATATGTCCTTTCTGTTGAATATTGATATCTGAAACAGTTAAAACACCAACTTCCTTATAGTCTCATACTCAAAAGTGTTCACTTATGGATGCCTTTCAAAAACTTAAACAAATTATATTTAAAGCAATACTGTAATGCCTAATCAGACTGGCAGTTTTGACATAGGTACAGATCTAGGCCTACTCCAATTGTACATTCCATGTACTCATACCTTTATACATGTTCCGAGGGAGACAAGAAGGGAATTGTTGGGATCTTTCTTTCGAATTTAAGAAGATTCGAGAAAGCATCAGAAAGGTGGGATACCTTTGAATTAGTGCAAGTCATCTGTGAAATTGATAGAAGGAAATGCACCTTATTGTGGTGTATCGACCTCCAGATACAAGAGCAGAGGTCTTTATTGATGAATTTCGCACATTTTTGAGTCTGTGGATATGGTGAGTGCAAATGTGTTCATCTGTGGTGACTTTATTCTATGGATTGATGATCCTGAAATTTCTTCTGCCATGGCCTTCAGTGAGATGATGGACAGGTTCTTCCTGATTAATAAGGTGAACGAGATGACTTTAGGGGTCATGTGCTAGACTTGGTTTTCAGCGATATAGACGGTGATCTAGTGCAAGGGGTGTGTTGATGAAATATGTTGTATGTCCCGGTGCATAAATTGGTAACCTTTGAAATTTCATACGTGAGGGAAGCAGTGCAGAGAAAAGATTACGTTCAGATTGCGAAAGAATTTTCAACCAGAAATACTGATTAACTCTGTGATACAGGAAATTACTATTAATTGTCGTGAAATCTGTGAACATGGCTCGGTGTTACGTGGAAATTGTGCTACCTGCCTGGTTAAGCTATATAATGGTTTAGCTAAAGATGAGTATAACAGCCTCTGTCCTCTGAGTGAAAAGGAGATAGTGTTGAGAGATCATGCACCTTGGTTTAATGTGGAAATACTGTGGGCAAAAAGAGAGAAGAAAAAAGAAAGACTGTGGCTTATGCAAAAAAACAGATGAGGCAAGAAGAGCATACCAGGAGGCGAGAAACAAAGAAAATCGGCTTGTGATAAAACGGAAAAAGAATACTATCGGAATAAGGTTGTGGAGGCAGGCCGAACATCAATAAATTATATAAGGTGCTTGACAAATATATGGAACTAAATATTCAATTAATTTGATAAAATATGTCCTTTCTGTTGAATATTGATATCTGAAACAGTTAAAAACACCAACTTCCTTATAGTCTCAAACTCAAAAGTGTTCACTTATGGATGCCTTTCAAAAACTTAAACAAATTATAGTTATAGCACTACTGTAATGCCTAATCAGACTGGCAGTTTTGACATACGTACAGATCTAGGCCTACTCCAATTGTACATTCACATGTACTCAACCTTTATACATGTCGAGGAGACAAGAAGGGGTGGCGGTGTTGGGATCTTTCTTTCAAATTCTTTTAAGAAGATTCGGAGAAAAGCATCAGAAAGGTGGGATACCTTTGAATTAGTGCAAGTCATCTGTGAAATTGATAGAAGGAAATGCACCTTTATTGTGGTGTATCGACCTCCGGATACAAGAGCAGAGGTCTTTATTGATGAATTTCGTACACTTTGGAGTCTGTGGATATGGTGAGTGCAAATGTGTTCATCTGTGGTGACTTTAATCTATGGATTGATGATCCTGAAAATTCTTCTGCCATGGCCTTCATTGAGATGATGGACAGTTTCAACCTGATTAATAAAGTGAACGAGATGACTTCTTTAGGGGGTCATGTGCTAGACTTGGTTTTCAGCGATATAGACGGTGATCTAGTCAAGGGGTGTGTGTTGATGAAATATGTTGTATGTCCCAGAAATTTCATTAATGTGGAAATACTGTGGGCAAAAAGAAGAAGAAGAAAAAGATAAGACTGTGGCTTATGCAAAAAACAGATGAGGCAAGAAGAGCATACCAGGAGGCGAGAAACAAAGAAAATCGGCTTGTGATAAAACGGAAAAAGAATACTATCGGAATAAGGTTGTGGAGGCTGGGCGAACATCAATAAATTATATAAGGTGCTTGACAGTTTGAGTGGAAACAGAAAGGTTAACAAGCTTCCGGATGGTTTCTCGGATGAAGTGCTGGCAAATAAGTTTTAGACTTTTTGACAAGAAAATTGAGAAAGTTATCATGAACTTTATACACATCAAAGCATTGTAACTCACTTTTATTATGGCCTTCCTAAATATCTGCTGAAGAAACTACAACTTGTTATGAACAGAGCTGCAAGGCTAACAAAGGGTCTGAGGAGAGAATAACACCTGCACTTACAGACTTGCATTGGCTGCCCATCAAGGCACGCATAGTCTACAAAATATTTGTCTTGACTTATCAAGCAATGACGACTTGGTAAACCTGGATATTTGAGAAATATTCTACAGGATTTTCATTTGGACACCACCATGTCACTGAGACACAGTGCAGAACAGTATAGACTCTATGAGCCCAGGGTCAACCTGGAACTGGGTTTCAGAGCATTTGAGAAGAGTGACCCGCGGCTCTTGGATCAGTTATGTGTAAGCATGGTGGTGCAGAGAGAGTGACAAGAGAAAGGGCATTGCAAGGAAGAAGGGTGGTAGGGTCTTTGAGACAAATCATGAATGGCAGAAGTGTGAGCATGGAGGTAAAGAGGGATTTGAGAAATACAATAATAGTACCAACCCTCACATATGCAAGAGAAACGAGGGCCTGGAATGAAAGTCAGAGGTCTAGAGTGCAGGCAGTGGAAATGAGTTATTTGAGAAGTGCTTGTGGTGTGAGTAGAATGGAAGGAATGAGTAATGAAAGTGTGTACGAGAGTTTTGGAATGTGTCACGGGGGTGAAGGGAAGAAGCGTGGAGTGGTGGAAGAAGTGAAGCGACAGACTTTAAAGTGGTTTGGCCACATGGAGCAAATGAAGGAGAGTAAGATGACCAGAAGGGTGTATGTGAGTGAGATAGAGGGAGGGAATGCTAGAGGACGACCTTGAGTGAAATGGAGGGATAGGGTGCAAGAGTACGTTGGGGAGAGGGAAAGATCTTTGAGAAACTTTGAGCAGGCAAGGAGGAGTGTCTGGATAGAGATAGATGGAAACTCTGTAATGTGTGATGACTCTCATACTGGAGTGTCCGGGGGTTGTGTAAGGTTGTGTGTGGCGTCACTGGCACACTACAACGCAGCAGTGACTGGCAACAAAACACCAACAACCAAATATTACAAAAAATACCACACAAATGACAGGACTCCCATGAGCTGCACACTGTTCAATGACTGACAAAGACACCCACCTGTGTGCTGGATGATGGAGGCGTGGTTGGGGGAGTTGCTGCGCTCACCCTTGTCAAAGTTCTTCAGCTCAAGTGGCCGTGATGGATCCACAGGTCTGGAGGCTGGACGCCAGGCTTGTTGCTCTCACTGCAGCTGCCGCCAACACTGCAAGGAAGTGATGCATCTTACTAGCTGCTAAATACTACTGAGTGCTGCTGCTGTACCTCGCAGGGCTGTCCAGAGGGAGATGGAAGGGCACATGCAATCTTCAAAACAGGATGGATGTTAAAGGCATGAGGTTTGAGTTCAACAAAGCATATTTGAATTCATTTAAAGAAATAGCTCCCAGCCAGCACACTGCAAGCAATCACAAGTTAGAAACACGTGTTAGCTGCTCCACCAAGAGACACAGATATCACAAACAGAGGTCACTTGTTACCCTGCAACTATGTATAGCACAAAATGAAAGTCCATCTTGAACATTTCCTATGAACAAGTTTACCTTTTTTTTTCTTTCTCTAATCTTGGCAAACTTAAGTCTTTGTGGACTATGCCCTGCAGCCTTGTTCTCCATATTACCAAGTGAATAAAGTTCCTGCAGTCAGTGTAAAGGATTGCTGAAATGAGTCATGTGATGAAACACACCAACAAGAAACTGTCCTGCCACCTTACACAATGCTTGGCCTGGGCTCCGCCTTGACCCGCGGCAGTACAGTGTGGTGGCCAAGAAGGCCCCCAGCTGGTCATGGCTCCTGCCACTCCAGCGATCACTAGCACAATCAGGCCTCTTGCTCCACACACCAGCCTGGGGGCTCACCGATGCTCTTGTCAACAGCTGGAACACAGGAGCAGATGTATAATATTTTTAACATTGGCTTAATCAATCAGTCAATCAATGGGGGCCTCTGCCAGCCTGCCTCACCCAAACTATGACACCATTCTTGGGGGTTCCTCTGTGCAGGTCCCCATGCAGGCACCTTCCCCATACCATGTACCTCCCAGCAGGATCCATCAACCTGCTCTAACCCAACTTTCTGGGCACACTCTTTACTAAGGATTGTCTCTTACATAAACAACCTGGTAAGCAGGGTTTACCCACATGCCCATAGAGCCAGAGGTGGCATTCACAGAGCATGCAGGTAATGGGCCTCAAGTCAGCCTCAGGGAGGGAGTGCTCCATGATGGAAACTCTGTAATGTGTGATGACTCTCATACTGGAGTGTCTGGGGTTGTGTAAGGTTGTGTGTGGCGTCACTGGCACACTACAACGCAGCAGTGACTGGCAACAAAACACCAGCAACCAAATATTACAAAAAATACCACACAAATGACAGGACTCCCATGAGCTGCACACTGTTCACTGATTGACAAAGACACCCACCTGTGTGCTGGATGATGGAGGCGTGGTTGGGGGAGTTGCTGCGCTCACCCTTGTCAAATTTCTTCAGCTCCAAGTGGCCGTGATGGATCCACAGGTCTGGAGGCTGGACGCCAGGCTTGTTGCTCTCACTGCAGCTGCCGCCAACACTGCAAGGAAGTGATGCATCTTACTAGCTGCTAAATACTACTGAGTGCTGCTGCTGTACCTCGCAGGGCTGTCCAGAGGGAGATGGAAGGGCACATGCAATCTTCAAAACAGGATGGATGTTAAAGGTAGGAGGTTTGAGTTCAACAAAGCATATTTGAATTCATTTAAAGAAATAGCTCCCAGCCAGCACACTGCAAGCAATCACAAGTTAGAAACACGTGTTAGCTGCTCCACCAAGAGACACAGATATCACAAACAGAGGTCACTTGTTACCCTGCAACTATGTATAGCACAAAATGAAAGTCCATCTTGAACATTTCCTATGAACAAGTTTACCTTTTTTTTTCTTTCTCTAATCTTGGCAAACTTAAGTCTTTGTGGACTATGCCCTGCAGCCTTGTTCTCCATATTACAAAGTGAATAAAAAGTTCCTGCAGTCAGTGTAAAGGATTGCTGAAATGAGTCATGGGATGAAACACACCAACAAGAAACTGTCCTGCCACCTTACACAATGCTTGGCCTGGCTCCGCCTTTGACCCCAGTACAGTGTGGTGGCCAAGAAGGCCCCCAGCTGGTCATGGCTCCTGCCACGCCAGCGATCACCAGCACAATCAGGCCTCTCGCTCCACACACCAGCCTGGGGCTCACCGATGCTCTTGTCAACAGCTGGAACACAGGAGCAGATGTATAATATATTTAACATTGGCTTAATCAATCAGTCAATCAATGGGGGCCTCTGCCAGCCTGCCTCACCCAAACTATGACACCATTCTTGGGGGTTCCTCTGTGCAGGTCCCCATGCAGGCACCTTCCCCATACCATGTACCTCCCAGCAGGATCCATCAACCTGCTCTAACCCAACTTTCTGGGCACACTCTTTACTAAGGATTGTCTCTTACATAAACAACCTGGTAAGCAGGGTTTACCCACATGCCCACAGAGCCAGAAGTGGCATTCACAGAGCATGCAGGTAATGGGCCTCAAGTCAGCCTCAGGGAGGGAGTGCTCCATGATGAGGGACAGTGTGGTGGGACACAACATGTGCATAACTGGGAGAACAGTGACTGATGCACCACAGCAATGACGGCTCCCTAAGACTAACACTTCCTTACCTGGAAGTCGTGAAGCTTTCCACGGAGGAGAATGGACCAAAACCTTTGACATTGTGAGAGTGCATCTTGTGCAAATACTTCCTTGAAGGCGTCAGTCCATGGACGGTGAGGGTGAGCCAGTCCCCCGTCACTTCCCCCAGCACCCAGTCACCGACAGTTTGGTCCGTGGTGAGGAATATCACGTAGCCTGGAACAAACAAAATTACTCTCTCAATAATCTTTTTTTAACCGTGTACCAGTGACAGGCAAAATTTGTGGCTTTACCGTGTAGCAGCGACGGGCCTAAATAGATGATGCATAAACTGATCACAAATGCATTGATATAAATTATAAAATGGCTTGCCTGAGTGATGATTTTCTCTCTCTCTCTCTCTCTCTTTTTTTTACGTCGCGGCCTATTGCGCCGGTAGGCTTCTTCCCGGTGGGTCCTGATGGTCGGCCCAAGGCAGTGCTTAGAGTGGCCTTTCAGAAACATGATCCCTGCAGCTACTGGGTTAAGTGCTGCCCATAGCTCCAGTAGGCTCTTTGGAGGGGCCTCTTGGATGACCCCAGCCCGGAAGTGGCTCAGGCAAATTGTATTTATAGTGGCTGACAGGATGTATGGTTCTTGCTTCCTGCCTGGCCCACGCTGCCCACCACCATGACCTAAGTCACTGTTTATTTACTATATATCCAGGTCTTTTCCACGTCAGTGAAGGTGTGTTCCCTTAACTATGTAGTCTAGTACATCACTGTGGTTTGGCACACTGACTCTTTTTTATTTTTATATAATTTGAAGATGCCATCCTGGTAACCCATCAGCTCACCTGTGATCCTCCCATTGTTCATGCAGCAGCTGCCGGTGGTGGTAGACGGCTGCCGGGTGAAGGTGGTGGTGGACGGCTGCCGGGTGAAGGTGGTGGTGGACGGCTGCCGGGTGAAGGTGGTGGTGGACGGCTGCCGGGTGAAGGTGGTGGTGGACGGCTGCCGGGTGAAGGTGGTGGTGGACGGCTGCCGGGTGAAGGTGCTGGTGGATGGCTCGCCAGGGAGGGCCAGGACGGCCAGCCAGGGGAAGAGGTGTTGGAGGCCACCAGGCTATAGGAGGACTCACACAAACCTGATGGGGACAAGTGTGGGAAAAAGTGTGATTTTGGCACACCAAAACTTCAAAGTTCCCCCATCATGCATTTTATATATATATATATATATATATATATATATATATATATATATATATATATATATATATATATATATATATATATATATATATATATATATATATATATATATATATATATATATATATATATATATATATATATATATATATATAATTTATATATATATAATTTATATATATCCTGGTGAGTGATTCATAAGTTTCCATAGGTTACTTTAAGTTTAAGTTTAGGCCTGTAAGTCTGAGCACAGTCAAGGATCCAGATACATACTTGTTCAGTACTTGTTTGTAGTTGGTACAGGAGCTGGTTTAGGACAGATAGAGTTGCCTGAAGTTGTCATTTTCATGACAGAATATTATATTATTACCATACAGAAGAATATCTACTTCTATTCTGTTACGGTTTGGTTGCAAACCTTGGTTGCTATTATGATACATTGCCGGCCAAGTTAGTAAAGACTAGAGGAGGCTGATTTTTTACCTAGTAAAAAACATGTCAAGTTGGCAACATTAGCGCAGGAGGATATAATAATGTAGGAATCTTTTTTTTTATACTTTGAAGAGAATAAATGAATCATTGCACATGAATAGGTTGTTTTACTTTATCATCTTTGGAGCACATCATTTTACCTATGGAATATTTTACTCAGAAAAAATACAAATAAAATCAATGATTTAATCATCTGATTAAATCAATTTGATTAAATCATTGCCAACCCTGCTGTGCTGTTTCTAATACCATTATGTAAGGTTCATTTTTAAGTATTTGCAAAAGGTCAATGAAAAAATCAATATCTCAAACACTAATAATAGCTCACCCTATGAGTCATAATTTCTCTGTGCCTCATCACAGCAAGGATTCAGCTGTGCAGGATTTCCTTGAGAAGTGTTGCAGGACTGAGTGAATATTTACTGAAAGAAGAACGAAGGCTTCCAGCACTGTGGTCTCACCCTGATGGTCTTCACGGCAAACTCACACACTGTTGATGGCTTGAGGCTGTCAATGAGGCAGGTCACATCCGTGGCGTTGACGTAGCGGCTGGAGGATGAGGACGAGAAGGTGGTGCAGCTGTTGTACTGCAGGAGTCAAAGGTCAGTATTAACAGGGAGTCAGGTACAAGGACGGAGGGAAAACATGAGAAAGGTCACTGGATGAAGGACTGGCTTGTGAAATGAGACATGAATGACAGGAGGATAGGAAGGGTGTGAGGGAGTGCTTGCAGGAAAAAGAGGATGTGTAAGTGAAGGATAAGGATGTATGAGGGAGGATATGAGGTGTATAAGGGACTGTTTGCAGGAAAAAGAGGATGCATGAGTTATGAATAAGGATGCGTGAGGTGGACGTGAGGTGAATAAGGGAGTTTGCTGGGACGAGAGTATGAGTAAGTAATGGATAAGGATATAGAGAGGAAGATATGAGGTGAATGAGGGGCTGTCTGTAGGAGGGAGAAGGATGCAAGTTACGAATAAGGATGTGGAGAGGTGGATATGAGGTGAATAAGGGAGTGTGTGCAGGGAAACAAGAATGTGTAAGTGGTGAATAAGTTCCTTGACAAATGACTAACTTTTCCGCTGCTGTGTTGATGCAAGTGGCAAGTCGTGACACAATGCACAAAGAACATGAGATAAAACATATATTTTCCAGCTGATGACTGCCCTCCCTGAAGCAGCCCAGCAACACTACCCAAAACTGACCTCTTTTGACCTCCCATTCTTCATGCTTGTGTTTGGAACGGCATCTAGTGGCCTTTTAATTGTTGTTTAATTTGTTTACCTTGAGTTGCCTCCCTTGAAAAAAAAAAATAATAATAATAAATAAATAAATAAATAAATCACCTGGTTCTGGCTCAGCATGGTGTCTGCCCACTGCAGCACCACGGTGAAGGGCGTCAGCACCACGGCCTTCACCCACACCGCCGGGTCCAGCGTGGGTGCCACCACCTCCTCCTCCTCTGACTGGGTGTGGACTTGCTGGTACACCGGTTGCCCGTCACCCACGTTGTTGAAGGCTCGCAGGCTTATCACAAACTCCATGTTGGGTTCTGAGGAGATGGAGAACTTGTTATGGACCTAATCGTAACAATACAACAATTTTTTCACGACCCTTAACCCGTCCGCTGCGATTGGCACGGATTTTGCCTTCACTGGTAGCCTGGTAACATAGTCCCAGGTCTTTCTCTCGCTGTCTGTGGTGGATAGTGGAGTGTTTCCCATGTGGTATTGGTGTGCTGGATATCCCCTCCCAAGGTGCAGGACTACACTTTTCTTCACTGAACTGTAGCCACGGACACTTTTTGTTCCATTCCTGTAGCTTGGCGAGGTCTGCTGCTAGGAAATCCGCAGTCAAGGGGTTAAACTGGGCAGAACAGATAACAAATAAGATAGACTAACAGACAACAGGTAGAAAGACAGATAACAGGCCACGGATAACCAATGAATAACCTGACTAACATTATGACCACCCAGGAAATATCTGAGAGTTCAGGGCAGACAGAGGAATGAGCCTGAACGATGATGAGTCTGAAAATGGCAACTCAGAATACCACCTCCTTTCCCTCAATAATTGCTCTCATGGTCCAGGGTCTTCACAATATGGAGAGCTAACTTTATGATGGTGTGTAAATACTTTTCTGTGTGTGTTTGTGTGTGTGTGTGTGTGTGTGTGTGTGTGTGTGTGTGTGTGTGAAATGTTAACAGACTCAATAAATGTTTAACTATGATCTACTTAGCAAGATCTCTACCTTCACTTTACTTTGCTTAAATGAAAACTTGTTATGGACTCCATCATCATTTTTTTTTGGGGGGGTGAATGTAATGTTAACTCCAGACTCAATAAATGGTTAACTATGATATCATTTAACCCATTGACTGTGGATTTCCTACCAGAAGACCTCACCAAGCTATAGAAATGGATCAAAATGTTTCTACTAAAATTCAGTGAAGAAAAATGTAAAGTCCTGCACCTTGGGAGGGGATATCCAGCACACCAATACCACATGGGAAACACTCCACTGTCCACCAGAGAGGCAGAGAAAGGTTACCAGACTAACAGTGAGGGCAAATCCGTGCCAATCGCATTTGACAGGCTAACAAAATCTTTACCTTCTCTTGGCTCAACACAAATGTAGAAGTGGCTAATTCAAAATCCCTGTCTTGTGGAGAATCACACTGCAGGTCTGCATACTACTTGGCCAGAAAATGGAGAATTAGTCACAAATGATCATCTTACACACCCAGCTTATCAATGATGTAACCGTGCTGCTTGCTGTCCACGATCTTGGAGTAGATGTCCGCCACGCCTTGGTCCCAGGCAATGGTGTAGCTGCACAGCAGCACATTGTGCTGTGCGGGGGGCTGCCAGCACACCCTGATGTGGTCAGTCAGCGCCACGGCTGTAATGGACCACAAGACACTGCAGATAACACAGTGACTCCACCATCATGATCACTATGTAGGTTTTATCATGGCTTCCAAACATGAATATTTTGTACCATGAAAACAAAATTATACAAATGTATTGTACCTGTAAGTTATCCTAAATTCTATACACAACACATATATTAGGTTTATACTGTTTGTTGGGAATTAAGAATGTAAGTGATGGATAAGGAGGTAGGAGGTAGGAGGGACAATTTGAAGGGGACAGAGGATGTAAATCACAACACTGAGGGAAGCACTCACCCTTCAGACCAACTGGCTTGTCTGGGACCCTGTTTTCATGGAGGTCATTGGTGAGGTCCCCAGGGTGGACTAAGTGTATGGGCAGTGCCGTTGACCGTGAGTGCTGCAAGATGGAAATGGAAAATGAAAATGAGGAGCTGTTAGCATATTCTCAACATGGAAAAATTCCACTTACATTAAAATTTACTCTGTTGAAATGAAATGGGAAAAGTATATTTGTCCCCTTGACTGTGCATTTCCTAGCAGAAGACCTCATCAAGCTACAGGAGTGGAACAAAAAGTGGCTGCTACAATTCAATGAAGAAAATGTAGTCCTGCACCTTGGGAGAGGATATCCAGCACACCAATACCACATGGGAAACACTCCACTATCCACCACAGAGACAGAGAAAGACATGAAACTATATATATGATACTAGGCTAACAGTGAAATCCAAACCCGTGCCAACCTGCCCCGTCCACGGACCCCCATAGGGCACGGAGGGTAGACGACCGGGGCTTACATGTCAACGCCTACACGCCCCGCCACGGCACCGCTACAAGGCCGGGAGCACGAGGATAACAAGGGGGGCACGTGGATAGCAGGGATAACAAGGGAAGCACGGAGCACAGTGTCCCTTCCTCTCTCCCCGCGCGAGGTAAACAAACACTGAAAAGCTGATGGCTGGGATTATTGTACAACGCTGCCAGATTGTCGTACTCAGTTTCTCATGTTTCCCAATTTC